>NC_084608.1:2473949-2480949 GCF_033807715.1 Cololabis saira | reverse complement strand
CGTCTGTACTTGGTGCCAGATGACATTTGTGTGTTCCAAGCAACCTGAGAACCCAATTATCCCTGCCTTTTGCACTGAGGTGTCAACAAAGTTGTTCGCCAGCAGGAATGCTGAGAGCCTACGGGCCACGACACTGAAGAAAATCTTTCCTTCCACATTGAGAAGGCTGATCTGGCGAAACTGCTCGATGGTTGAGGAATTCTTCTCTTTGGGAATCAGGATCCCTCCTGCCCGTCGCCATGCCTTTGGTATCATTCCTTTTTCCCATGCCACTTTCATAAGCTTCCAGAGGTATTTTAAGACGCCTGGCGTGTTCTTATACACACTGTATGGAATGCCGTTGGGCCCCGGGGCTGAAGCTGTTCTTACCCGTTTTACTGTGCTCTCAACTTCGCTCCATGTGGGGGGCCTTGTTTCCATCTGGTGCTCAGGTGGTTGGATGGGTGGCATATCCTCCGGAATGCTGGCTGGCACATGCCTCTGTTTGTCGGAGTAGGTCTTCCGAAGATGTTCTTCCAGTTCTCTTATGGGTACTTTGAGGGTCCCAGATTTCTCCCTGACAAAGAGGTCCTTAACAAATTTATAGGGATCTCTGTAGAAGGCAGTCCTCGTTCGCTCTCTCTTCTTATGTTGCCTTCTCAGGCATTCTGCTCTTCGTAGTGCTGACAGACGCTGCTTGATGTCGCCCTGTAGTGCCCCAAGGCCTTTCCTTTCCACTTCCGTGGCCTTCTTCCATTGTTTCCTCAGGCACCTCCTTTCTTTCACGAGTCTCTGAATCTCTTGTTGTCTCCTGGACTTGAGATGAGCAGATGGTTCCTTCTGTGTCTGCAAGTTCTCACGTTTCACACCAAATCTCTCTGCTCCATAGCTATAAATGGTCTCTCCGATCTTGTCCAGTTTTTTCTCCACACCCCCTTTCAGACCTTCTAAAAGGTGGACGAGGTCTGTGTCTGTGGTTTCCCACTCCTTTTTCTGACAGGATTTAGGCCACAAGATTTGAGGTTTTCGTCCAGTCAGCCTCCGCTCTACTGCTGTCTGTGGCTGGATGGGCTCTGGGCTGATGTTCATAAATGGATCTGTGCTTGATTGAGCTTCGTCTGGGGTTCTGATACCCTGTGGACTGTGGTGAATATCCTGCCACTGGGCTTCACTCGACTGATTTGCCCTACCTCTAAGGAAGTAATGGTCAATGCGAGGCCCCCTGCTAAGCTCTCTCAGACACTTGAAACAATGTTATTACAGAAATCCGCTTTTTGGCAGTTTCTCAGCGAGAAACAGTCATTTTGTACCTGAAACACTGTAAGTGGTTTGGTGAGTCCAATAATGAAATTAGTCTCTCAAATCAACTACATAGACTAGTTTTTCCAATTTTCTAACGTTTTCAATAGCTTGCCTTGAAAAATCAGAAGGTAAATCAATGTTATGACAGAAAACCGCTTTTTGGCATTTTCTCAGCGAGAAACAGTCATTTTGTACCTGAAACACTGTAAGTGGTTTGGTGAGTCCAATAATGAAATGAGTCGCTCAAATCAACTACATAGACACCTTTCTCCAATATTCTGACGTTTTCAATAGCTTGCCTTAAAAAATCAGAAGGTAAATCAATGTTATGACAGAAATCCGCTTTTTGGCAGTTTCTCAGCGAGAAACAGTCATTTTGTACCTGAAACACTGTAAGTGGTTTGGTGAGTCCAATAATGAAATGAATCCCTCAAATCAACTACATAGACACCTTTCTCCAATTTTCTAACGTTTTCAATAGCTTGCCTTAAAAAATCAGAAGGTAAATCAATGTTATGACAGAAATCCGCTTTTTGGCATTTTCTCAGCGAGAAACAGTCATTTTGTACCTGAAAGTAAGTAAGTGGTTTGGTGAGTCCAATAATGAAATGAGTCTCTCAAATCAACTACATAGACTCCTTTCTCCAATTTTCTGACGTTTTCAATAGCTTGCCTTGAAAAATCAGAAGGTAAATCAATGTTATGACAGAAATCCGCTTTTTGGCATTTTCTCAGCGAGAAACAGTCATTTTGTACCTGAAACACTGTAAGTGGTTTGGTGAGTCCAATAATGAAGTGAGTCGCTCAAATCAACTACATAGACACCTTTCTCCAATTTTCTAACGTTTTCAATAGCTTGCCTTAAAAAATCAGAAGGTAAATCAATGTTATGACAGAAATCCGCTTTTTGGCAGTTTCTCAGCGAGAAACAGTCATTTTGTACCTGAAACACTGTAAGTGGTTTGGTGAGTCCAATAATGAAATGAGTCTCTCAAATCAACTACATAGACTCCTTTCTCCAATTTTCTGTCGTTTTCAATAGCTTGCCTTAAAAATTCAGAAGGTAAAACAATGTTATTACAGAAATCCGCTTTTTGGCAGTTTCTCAGCGAGAAACAGTCATTTTGTACCTGAAACACTGTAAGTGGTTTGGTGAGTCCAATAATGAAATGAGTCTCTCAAATCAAACTACATAGACTCTCTTCTCCAATTTTCTGACGTTTTCAATAGCTTGCCTTAAAAAATCAGAAGGTAAATCAATGTTATGACAGAAATCCGCTTTTTGGCAGTTTCTCAGCGAGAAACAGTCATTTTGTACCTGAAACACTGTAAGTGGTTTGGTGAGTCCAATAATGAAATGAGTCCCTCAAATCAACTAAATAGACTCCTTTCTCCAATTTTCTGACGTTTTCAATAGGTTGCCTTAAAAATTCAGAAGGTAAAACAATGTTATTACAGAAATCCGCTTTTTGGCATTTTCTAGGCGAGAAACAGTCATTTTGTACCTGAAACACTGTAAGTGGTTTGGTCAGTCCAATAATGAAATGAGTCTCTCAAATCAACTACTTAGACTCCTTTCTCCAATTTTCTGACGTTTTCAATAGCTTGCCTTGAAAAATCAGAAGGTAAATCAATGTTATGACAGAAATCCGCTTTTTGGCATTTTTTCAGCGAGAAACAGTCATTTTGTACCTGAAACACTCAGTACGTGCACATGCAGCGATTCAACCTGGTTGGAGATCATTTGCACACATCGTACTGACTTTTAAACTGCATGTGAACACCTTAAGTCAGTCAGGTAATCTGATCAGACTGGATTAATCAACCCGCTTGCAGCACCTAGATAAGCCAGTCGCAACCGCCTTGTTAGTGCCATGTGCACGCGGACATGGATATTACAGTCTGCGCATGCTCGAGAATTTCCCCCGGGTGGGGTTTTCCCCCGGGGGAGGGGATTCACCCGGAAGTGAAAGGAGACGACGCGTGCTCAGTAGTTTAAAAGGAGGCGGTGCGTGTTTACCCATTCTTTCATTCATTCAACATGTCTTCGAGTTCGAGAACCCATTTTTGGTCAGATGAGGAGACACGGTTTCTTCTTAGCCAGATGCAAGAATTAAACATTTTAAGGTTTATGGATGGGCGGAAAAGCCGTAACGCGGACTTGTATAAGAAGATTGCCAGAGCGATGGCTGAGGCTGGCTTCGCAAGGACACCGGAGCAGCTCAAGATAAAATGGAAGAACCTACGAACGGCGTATATTAGCGCCAAAAATAAAAATAATAGAAGTGGACACGATCCAGCAAGTTGTCCACACTTCGCTATTTTAGACGACCTGCTTGGGGGTCGTCCCTTGTCCCAAGCCGGACAAAATGGGGTGGACTCCGGATTCCCGGCAGCCAACCAAGGTGAGTTGCAAACTTAGTTGCTAAAACGTGTTGCCCGTGTTGTTTAAAGAATGTTTTGCTTACCCCTGATAGGCGAGTGGTTGGGGGCACACACACCATATGGGCTTGCATGCTCTGAACGAATATGAATAACTGGGAATACAGTACTTTTTTTGGGGGCGGGGGGTTTGTCTGAGTTTAATGAAAACACGTTTGTATTGATAAGGTTTAATCAGAACACTGACTTAAAACCAATCACAGCTGTTTTCCAGGGTCAAAATGAACCTGGTGTGACTGTTTATGAAACAAAGGACCTAAAACACAATTTAATGAAAGTAGGCACGATTATATTTGCAAGGAACATAATATGGAACCAATAATGTGATTATTCTGACAACTAGACCACAGAAATCCATATGTCTGACATAAAATGACTAAGATATAAATCATTTTTCATTTTTGTAACCCCCTGCAGAAGCAGCAACAGACATGGAGTCAACAGCAGAAACCGAGATGGGCGGCCATGTTGAGACAGCAGAGCGTGGAGAAGAGGCTTGTCCCGTTGCTGGGACCTCACAGTGCAGTTCCCCGCTGCAGAGCAACTCGGAGTTACTAGGTAAGTTCTGCAATATGCTGGCTGCAACAACCAATGCTTCTTTATTTTTAAAAATATACCCACATTAGGACATGTAATAAGTTTTACACCAATTCTGTCTTCAGAGATAAGTGCTCAGAGACCTCGTCGGAGGCGGCAGGGAAGCGACGTCGCTCTCCTATGCGACTTCTGGCGAGAGCGTCATCGGGAGCGCGACGAGCAACAGAGGGAGCGCGACGAGCAACAGAGGGAGCGCGACGAGCAACAGAGAGAGAGCGACGACCGACAGGAGCGGACGCTGGCCTGTTTTCTCGGGGAGATAAGAGCCACAAACAGACTGTTCGGCGCAGTTCTGGACTCCATTAACAGACTGACGCCTCCGGCACCCACCTCCCACCCACCTAGGAACTCCACCCCACGACCAGGGTATCTGGCCTTCCCAAGACCTTTAAGCCCGGTGTACCACCCACAAACTCCATCCACCCCCTCACGACCAAGGCCAATGACCTCCGACCCGGAAGCCTACCCAGGGTACCACCGTGCCCTTCCAGGCCCATCAAGCCCGGCGCCATCCACCCCCTCTTCGCCAATGACCTCCGACCCGGAAGCCTACCCAGGGTACCACCGTTCCCTTCCAGGCCCATCAAGCCCGGCACCATCCACCCCCTCTTCGCCAATGACCTCCGACCCGGAAGTCTACCCAGGGTACCACGGTGCCCTCCCAGGTCCATCCAAGTACCGCGACCTGTAGACATTTGTTTTTTTTTTTATTCAGCTTTTTTTGCACATGTTCAATTCATCTTTTTATGCACATGTTTAATCTATGTTTGCACATTTTTGTTTAATCTGTTTTTGCACATCTTTGTTTGCACATGTTTATAATTTATCTTTTTTTGCTAGTTTAATTTCTTTTTTTGCACATTGTTTAATTTATCTTTTTTGCACGTTTGTTTGTATATAGTTGTTTTTTTGTATCTTAATAAAAAATACACTCAACACTAATATCTAGCTCTTTGTTTGTAAAAAAAAAAAGTCTAGTCTATTTTGCACGTAAAACAATTATTCAAGAGTTCATTAATGCGATTCCAGGTGGTTTTTACACAATTTCGGGATTTCTCAGTTTTTTTTCAGTGCGTATTAATTTTGTGAAAGTTCTTTATAAACTGGGATTAAAACTTTTATATAATTTTTCTTTTGAAGATCTCTGTAAATCTGGAGTGATCCATGATTTGGACATTTTCAAATAATTACCCCCTCCCTATTTTTTCTACACCTCCCTCCCATTTTTCTACATGACTGCACAGCATTGTAATGAGGTACTGAGTAACAAGATGCTATATCGTCATTGAGCCATGTTTCTGATAGAGAAAGCACCGAAAATACACAATTTAAAGTTGACATATATATATAAAAAAAATAAAACTGAAACTACAAATGAAATGATTTTATTAATGGCATGAAAGATGCAGCGTGCTGTACAGAAACAAAAGATGAAGCTAGCAAATGCTAAAACAAAGGTCTGCGCAGAGGGAAGTTTGTGCTCAAATAATCTGTAAGCACCTCCCTGATCTTCTGACCACCTGCAGTGTCTGTGTTGTGGGCACGGGCACCAGGTTGTGGTAGGTCGGCGGCTAAAGCGGCAGCCTCATCGGTCCAGGTGGGGTTTACACCGTCCTTCTCATCTTCACACAGGTTATGCAACGCACAACATGTAGCTATCACATGAGGGGTGAATGTAAAATGGAAGTCACTACGCTTGAGCAAAACTCGCCAGCGTGACTTCAGTCTCCCAAAGGCGATCTCGACAGTGGTCCTTGCAGAGCTTAAGTAGACATTAAATGACTCCTGCTCAGGGGTGATGCGTGGGGAATGGGTGTACCCCTTGATCAGCCACTCCATTAAAGGATAAGCCGGATCTCCCAGAAGGAAATGGTTGATAGCAACACCGTTGATTTCCCTTAGGCCCTGAGTGAAAAAGACAAGATAATAATGAAAAATAAATTTCAGAGTGTGTTGCGTTTGATGGTAGTCTAGTGATTTGCACATTAAGGTCCCAGAAAGAATAATATGCAGAGGTAATACTGAATATTGACTTAGCATGTCCAGTAAGATACCTGGAGTGTATAGGACGACTTACTTTAGGTAGCTGATCTGCATGGCTGAACAACGCCGAGTGCCTAAGAACGTTTGCGTCGTGGGCACTTCCAGGCAGTTTGCAGCTTATGTTCCAAAACCTATGAGACATAATAGCCGCATTAAGTTCATGATGCTCAGACTGCACAGCGGGTGGGTGGCAAAGCGTTCTTTAACGCTCAAAAACGGTGCATATTTTGGCATTTCACAGTATCCCCTCACCACCATTAATAGTCAAAATGAATTTAGGAATAAATGTGATTCAAACAAACAACAAAGTGTGTATCAGTTGCACATAAGTTGAAATATTTCCATTTGTGTGTATACTTGGTCACATGAAGACAAATCTTTACATTTCTCTTTTCGAGGTGTGTTTTCTTATCTCGACTGTAAAAAATGGTTCAAATTAGATCCTGCACAGTATTTAAATGTATTTTCCCACAACTCACCGATACGTGTCGTCCACCACAGCTTGGAGGACATAGGAAGGCCATCCTTTTCGGTTAACAAAGTCCTTGTAGCCTTCACTTGGTGGTAAAACAGGAATGTGGGTGCCGTCGATGCAACCGATTATCTGGGGGATGTGGAACTTTTGCTCGAACCGGCG
>NC_084608.1:1959949-2162449 GCF_033807715.1 Cololabis saira | reverse complement strand
GGATGCACTATGTGGTTCAGCATCGTCTTGCTGAAATATGCAAGACCTTCCCTGGAAGAGACATCTGGATGGGAGCAGATGTTGCTCTGAAACCTCTCTGTACTTCACGGAGTCGTTCCAGGTGTTCCAGCTGCTATGCCCACAGTCACTGCTGCAACTGGTGAACGTCTGTACATCTGAGAGACAACTTTTCCCAGACGCTCCTTGTATTTCTGCTCCTTTTTTTCATTTTGTATATTGTATTCTATTTTTATTATTTTTATTGCAATATTAACAATCTTTTTTTGCTTACTATTTTCTGCACTTTATATTTGTCTTGTGAGCTGTGAGTGAGCTGTGAGTGAGCAAATTTCCCTACTGTGGGATCAATAAAGTCTGATCCGATCCGATCCGATTTACACCCAGTATTGAATTGTTGACAGTTGTCAAATGCTCTTCCAGTAGTTTAGATTTGTGCAAATGGACATTTTTTACATATTTTACTAAAGGTTTCTGTTTTTACACGTGCTATTTATGTTATCTAACCTAGATTGCTTGATTTGATTTGATCGCTTGAAGAAATTTTGAGTTCTGCTGTGTTTGTCATCCTGCTGCTGCTTCCACCTGCCTGCGGTCCCCACCCCGGGTCATCCTGCTGCTGCTTCCACCTGACCGCGGGCCACACCCCGGGTCATCCCGCTGCTGCTTCCACCTGCCTGCGGTCCCCACCCCGGGTCATCCTGCTGCTGCTTCCACCTGCCTGCGGTCCCCACCCCGGGTCATCCTGCTGCTGCTTCCACCTGCCTGCGGTCCCCACCCCCCCACCCCAGGGTAGGTTTCTACCCTCCTAAAGGGGAGTTTTTACCTGCCATTGTTTATGTAATAACTGCTCGGGGGTCATGTTCTGGGTCTCTGGAAAGCGTCTGGAGACAACTTTTGTTGTATTAGACGCTATATAAATAAAATTGAATTGAATTGAATTGAAGATGTGGCCCTGTGATGGACTGGTGACCTGTCCAGGGTCTACCTTGGCTTGCAATATTGTATTGTATATTTACTTTATTTTTTTTTTGTATTCTTTTTTTTTTTTAACATGCATGTCAGTCGGTATGTCGGTCAGGGACCTGAGAGCCTAATGAAGTTCAGGTCCCTGTTGAGCCACAGTGACTGGTGACTCTGAGGGCGTGGCTGGTTTGTCATCCTGATTGTTCCTGTTTAACTACATAATTGGAAATAAAAACTACAGAAATAAAGCACTTTTCTGCACTGGACCCATGAGGATGATTTCATTTAATTTCATTTTCATTTTATTCTTTATTTCATTCAAAAAAATTCAATACAAATACAAATACAAATGTTCATAAATTGTGAATGAAAAGGGAGCAGAAAGAAGAAGAATCTTATCTAATCTGCCCCTTTTTCCAAGAAATAAATTCACAAATAACATAAATTAAAAAAAAAAACAAAAAAAAAACAACTAAGTAAATAAAAAAATAAAATAAAATAACCGCCGGCTATGGGTATGTCAATCAAACTTAACTAACATATTTCATTATATTTACTTAACATACAGGCTTTAATTGTTCTTTTGAATGTAATGTTTGATTTGGATTCTTTGTTTTCTTTATTCAGATTGTTCCATAAACTGATTCCTTTCACAGAAACACAACGTTCCATCAATTTAGTCCTGAATCTTGGTTTTTTTTAAATTCCTTTTAAGTTATATTTGCTTTCTCTTTTTTCAAATCTTTTCTGAATGTTGATTGGTAAAGTTTTTTTCATGAGCTTTAAACATAATTTTGCAGAATACTATAGTCTACTAATTCATGAAATTTCAACAATTTTAACTGAAGGAATGATGGATTTATCCATGATTATTTAAGTTTGAACATGCCAGACAGGGAACTTGACTCCGGTTATTTCGCTCACTGTACAGTAAATAGACACGTTTATTAATCTTGTTTCCAAATCTCTGACTGTTGGAGCAGCTGGGGGTAAACTTGCGGCTGTGTAATCCGCTACCAGGCAGCGACGGGTTTCTGTACCGAAGTAGACTTCAGGCAGAGCATTAACACCTTTTTACGGTGTTCCTGGCTCTGAACAACCCCTGATAAGTGAATTCATGTTACATCATTTTTCATGACTAATGACCTTACTTTAAAGTGGGAGCTCAAAAAACCCTTTGAAGCCTGTTGGCCGAGGAAAAGCCGTTCCTCAGTGACCCCCTGAGGAATGTGTGGTGATTCTGAAGATGGATATGACTGGGAGCACAGAGGAGGGGAGTCTGGCTGACGGTGCTGCGTTACGCTGGACACCCATTTTAACGGATGAGCTGAGGCTGCCATAAGCACTGCTTTCAGTGGAGCATATGTTCATTTAGATTATAGATGGCTTGGATACATCTATCATTAAAGGTATTTACCAGCTGGAGGAACAGGAGGAAATGTGCTCACCCAAAAGGAACTTTCAGCAATGATCTGGCTGTTGTTCAGTCCTGCATGTCAGTCATGCTACACAACACCAAATAAAACCTTGACAAAGTTCTAAATGCAAACAAAATGATTACAACAGCGATTCTTACCTCAGTGCTGATTTCTTTTAAATTGCAGACAATACGATGCAAAGATACTTGTTTTGTTCTCAATGTGTTAATGTTAGGGCTGTCAGTTTAGCGCGTTAATTAGATTAATTAATTACACTGCTAATTAACGCGTTATGAAAATTAACGCAATTAATTATGAGTGGCAAAATGCACAAGCATTTTAAATGTGTCCCATTGAGGGAGCCGTAGTTCACTTGGCAGTAACAGGTCACTTCCCTCCTGCTGCTGGTCAAACTAACAAAGACCTGACAGACCTGGACAACTCAGGGGAGACTCAGCAAATCTTTGTTAGGACCTTTGAACGGCAAGTTTATGTATAAAAAGAAAGAAGACGGGACTATCAACAAGAACGTAGTGATTTGTACATTTTGTAAAAAATCTTTTTCCTATCACCAGAGCTGCTCCAGCCTGAATTATCATTTAAACACTAAACATGTCCGGATAAGTTCCCCTGTAAACGTTACAGCTACTAGTACTTCAATTGCTGTATTGAGTCAGCTTTAGTTTTAATTTTGAATTGAGAGTCTGCTTAAGTGCCTATTTGAGACTCAGTCTTATTTTATTTCTGAATTTTATTTATTTAACTGTATTTGTATTCCATTTCTGAATAATGCACCTGGCCTAATAGGGCTTGGTCGTCTTGACGTCATCACTTGGCGGAGCCGCCATTTCCGATGCTACCTTAGCTGCTCTTCGGACCACTGCGCACTGTGTACAGACGTGCTCCCTCTTCGTTGTGTCTTACTTGTAACCGTTACTTTCTGTTATTCTGTAACCATGGTAACCCGTTGCTGTGTTGTGGCTGCAGCAGCTGCACACATAACAGACGTGGGGAAAAGATCAATAATGGTGTAACTTTTCACCACTTTACTGCTCGGAGGCAGAACCACGGAGGCCGAGTATCTGAGATAACGTAAGAGTAAAGAGTCTTGGATCGTAGCTGTAAGACGACCAAACATAACCTTCCACAGTATCCCGATTTTGATGAGAGTCTGCTCCCTGCATTTTCATTTAGTGTACGATTATCTTTTTATACATTGTCTCTCCTTCAACCGCGACACCACACACATACACATAGAAGCGCGCACACAAACACAAAGGCATAGCTAACACTATGCATTACATAGACGTGACACTCATAATCATGTCACGGCACCTGTAATGACTCTTTATGATTTCTTACATGTCATGATGTAAGTTAGATAGTGTTAGCCTTGTGACTCATGATCCTGGTAGATCTGGTCGTTCCTTATCTCCGTCTACATCCCTTTTTAATTCTCTCCTCAGCACCAGGTTTATGAACATCTGACCCTCAGAGTTGGATCAGAAACAGACTTTTGTGCTGCCATTGCCTGGTTGAATAAAATGAGCAAGAATCCGTCAGAGTCTCTTTCTCTGATTTCCTCCTCCTGACTCAGACGTCTGACTCCAACCCCCCAACCAATCGGTGGCCTGTAGTGTGATGATGTCAGATACAGCCGACTCAGCAGCTTAGAACCTCGGCAGAATAGTTACAGAAAAATGATCTACTCCGCACGTTAGACCCCTAGTGGAGAAGAACCAAACCGAGGCGAGTCGAGTCGGGCTGAGTAGGTTCTAGTGGTACGTCAGCTCAATAAGCTTATTTTACTTTCCAGCATATTGTGTTACTCCACAATCTCTGCCGATATTACCTTTTCAATTCAATTCAATTCAATTCAATTCTGTTTTTATTTATACAGCTTCTATTACAATACAAGTTATCTCTAGGTGCATTCCAGAGACCCAGAACATGACCCCCGATCAATTATTGCATAAACCCCCCCGGTATTCCCTCTATAGAGTCGAGCCCTGGTACTGGAAGCTCTCTGCAGGAGTGGGAGCAGGCAGACCAGTTCTCCCACCAATGTTTTGTTGGTACTTGATAGACCTGCTGCCTTGTTCTCGGTGACATTGACTTAGTTCCTCCACTTACTCCCGCCGTTTCTTCCACTGCCCTACAGATTTAGGTTTGTCTGTGATCGCATTTCATATTTTTTTTCCCTTTGTGTTTGTAAATGTTTTAGCCTGGATAAAAAACTGACTTCATGTTGGTCAGACTTTTGGTTGGAACTTCTTCAACCAATATAGTGGTTTGATATAAATTGTGGCTCACAACCCATTTATAGATTGGGAGGCCTGTAGGATGGATTGAACGGGTGCAAGTGTCACAGTTTCAGGGTTTTGGTTGGGTTTTGGGTTTGTTTGACTTCCTGTTTTATTTTGATGGTCTTTCTTGGTCTGTGTAGTCCTGTTTTGCTTCCTTTGACCAATCTTCCCTGATCGTTTACACCTGTATCCGGTCAGCCCCCGAGCATGTTCAGATACAGTACAGACCAAAAGTGTGGACACAACTTTTTATTCAAATAAATGGGGAAGTGTGTCCAAACTTTTGGTTAGTACTGTATAGAATAGAAAAGAATAGAATAGAATAGAAGACTTTATTTATCCCCCAGAGGAGAAATTCAGTCAGTATAGTATATTGTCCTTCTGTTCCTTCGTTCTATCCTAGGCTTGTTTGGTGGTCTTTCTTCTGGTGTAAGCAGTTAGGGAAAAGCATTCTAGTGGCTGTGTGTTCAAAGCTGTCAAAGCAGCAGGATCTGCACATCAAACCACAGCCAAAATAAAAATAAATGGTCTGACATCAAAGTTAGAGGGAGAAAAAGGATTGCTGTGGATTGGTGGAATGTTGCACCTGCAGCAGGAGGTCCAGGGATGTCAGACCGAACCAGGTTTCAGAAGAAACTGGCCACTTTCATCTTGGCAGCACAGACGGACGACTCCGATATTTTTCTAGGTATGTACAGTATGGTCATCTAGAGATGACTGTTATTGCTCAGGCATAGCAGTTATCACCAACCCAACTTTTGCTCACGTGTTTGATTTACATTAAACAGAGTGAACACACAGAGATACAAAAAGTCATGTTATTCATTTTAACAGAAAGTATGATAACTGAGAGCAGCCATGGACACACCGTCTGCAGCTGTGGGTCAGGAGTTGGAGACGGACGAGTTCACCACCACTGTGCAGTCCCAGTTTAGGACATTTTGAATATCTGGGTGTCATCTGAATTAGTCCGTTTCGTTCAGCTTGAATAGTCGCCTCAGGGAAGACTTTGAGATGTCAGACCTCTCAGTCATCTCTCGCTGAAAGACTCCTGTTGCTATGGTAACCCAAGCATGGTGAAAGAGTTTACTGGTACAGGTATGCTGTGACTTCTCCCAGTGTCCCTCTCTAACTGGGATCAGTTCAGCAGAGATCTAGGAAGGTCGCTCATCCTGGACCAGCCACCTAGGTCCTCTCCACCTCCTAGCTCTTCTCCACCGCCTAGCTCCTCTCCACCTCCAAGTCCTCTCCACCTCCTAGGTCCTCTCCACCTCCAAGTCCTCTCCACCTCCAAGTCCTCTCCACCTCCTAGCTCCTCTCCACCTCCTAGCTCCTCTCCACCTCCTAGGTCCTCTCCACCTCCTAGGTCCTCTCCACCTCCTAGCTCCTCTCCACCTCCTAGGTCCTCTCCACCTCCTAGCTCCTCTCCACCTCCTAGCTCCTCTCCACCTCCTAGCTCCTCTCCACCTCCTAGGTCCTCTCCACCTCCTAGCTCCTCTCCACCTCCTAGCTCCTCTCCACCTCCTAGCTCCTCTCCTCTCCTCTCCTCTCCTCTCACTTCCGGTGTGAGTGTGTGTGACGTGAGTGGAGGTGGTGGTTGGCGTGTGAGTGGCGCGGAGTTTTGAATGGTTTTCTGTCTTTGATTTTGGGATTTTCCTCTGTCTTCTGCATCTGTTCTATGTGCATGATCAGGTAAGTGTTAATCAAACTTGTATCGAGTGTTGACAGGGTTTTGTGGAGGAATGGCGTCCTCCGAGACGCCACCTCCGTCTATCCGGCAGGGAGCGAGGATCGTCCCGCCGGATAGTAGTGTTTCTGTGGAGGAGGTTCTCCTGGCTGTCGGTGAGCAGGTAGGACATGACAATCTGTCCTTTGCGTCCAGAATGAATAAGGCCGTAGTGGTATTTGTAAAGGACGAGCCGCTCGTCCATCAGCTGGTGCAGAGCGGCGTGTTTATTCGGGATTTGTTTGTGCAAGTTTCTCTGCTGTCAACTCCCTCCACACGGATCACCGTATCAGGGGTTCCGCCCTTCATTCCCAACGAGTCGCTGGAAAAAGAACTCCGGAGGTTCGGCAAGTTTGCCAGTGGGTTCAGAACCGTCAGTCTGGGATGTAAAGATCCCAAACTGAAGCATGTTCAGTCTCTGAGGCGGCAGGTGTTCATGTTCCTGGACTCGCCCACACAGACACTGGAAGTGTCATTTAGAGTGAAGTTTGGGGATGGATCTTACATGATCTATGCCAGCTCGGGACAGCTCAAATGTTTTGAATGTGGGGATGTAGGACATAAACGCTTTGCGTGTCCGCACAGGCAGCAGGCTGCGGGTTCTGCGTCTGAAGCGCCAGGCGGCTCCGCCCGCGCAGCCGCGGCGGGAGCCGCTGATCGCGCGGATGCGGCCGGCAGCTCTGCGCACACTGAGGCGGTGGCTGAAGCCGCTGTAGTTCCAGATGAACCCGGTACCAGCGCGGCGGCTGGTGCTACTGCTTCAGTGTCCAATGACAGTGAGCAGCTCCAGGTTTGTGCAGCTGCAGAGAGTCTGAGCTGCTCTCAGCCTGCAGATGTAGCTCAGCCCGTGGAGGAAGCAGCTGGTTCTGCTGACAGACCTGCATCTGTGAACACCTCTGAAGAGCAGGGTGTGATCAGTAGCCAGGTATCATGTGAGGGGGAGGATGACATGGAGTATGGCTCTGATCTGGAGTCAGTCTCAGATACTGCTTCTGTCTGTGAGGCAAACAGGAGTATGGATCTATACTCACTGGAGGACATCAATAACTTTCTTGACGCCACGTACAAAAAGTCCTGTAATGTCAGAGATTTTTTCAGTAACACTGACAAATTCATGAAATCTGTTAGCGTTCTACAGAGATCGGTGGGTTTTGACATGTTGGATGAAAAGAAACGTTTCCGCCTCAAAAAACATGTCACTATTCTGAGAAAAGAACAGGGAAAAGGTAAAAAAACAGGTAAAGTAGTTAGGAAGACCAGAAAATAAATGATCATGCATCACACGGTGTTTTCCTCCATTTACTGTCTTTTGTCTGTTTCTTTCTGTCTGTCTCTCCTCTCTGACCTTTTTATGCAGAGCCTAAAAGTTGGATCTTTAAACATTAATGGTGGGAGGGACAGCCATAAGAGGGCTTTAATTTCAGAGGTCTCCTCTCAGAAGAGACTTGATGTGCTGTTTTTGCAGGAGACACATACAGGTCCAGCAGATGAGACAGATTGGGGTTTATGGTGGGAGGGCTCCTACATCCTCAGCCATGGTAGCAACATCAGTGCAGGTGTGGCTGTATTGTTCAGGAACACTGCAAATGCTACTGTCCTATCTTCTGCTGAGGTGGTAAAGGGGCGGCTTTTAATTGTGAGGGCAGAAATAGAGGGCTCTGTCTTCTGTTTTATAAATATTTATGCTCCTAATCAAGGCCCTGAAAGAGTAGCTTTCTTTACTCTCCTGGATAAAGAGTTAAGAAATTACCAACAGGAACAGTTGATTTTAGCTGGGGATTTTAATTGCACTTTGAACTTTACAATGGACAGGATAGGCGAGGAGCCCCACCCACAGTCAGCTCAGAGCCTTAACACCATCATCACACACCTGGACATCCTAGACACGTGGAGAGTCAAACATGCACAGTCCAGACAGTACACATGGGTGAGGGTCCGTAACAACGGAGTCAGAGCAGCCAGGCTAGACAGGATCTACATCTCTCCCAGTCTTAGCTCAAGGTTGCTACACAGTCACATCAGTCCAGTTGGCTTTACTGATCACCATTTGGTCAGTATTGATTTGGTCATTTCACCAGGAGAGAGGGTCAAGTCCTACTGGTCTTTTAACAATAAACTTCTCCAAGATGATGCCTTCTGTCACAGTTTTAAGCTTTTTTGGGAACAGTGGACAAATAGAAAGCAGGAGTTTGGTTCATTGAAGTTGTGGTGGGAGGTTGGCAAGGCACAGATTCGTGTCTTCTGTCAACAATATACCTCCAATTCCACTGCTAAAATCAAGGCAACAGTCCAACAGCTTGAAGCCAGTATTGGGAGCATTCAGGAGGGGCTACGGAGGGACTCCGATCCCAGTGCTGGTGACATGCTGCGGGAAAAGAGGGAGGAGTTGCGTTGTTTCTTGAATGAGCGAGTGAAGGGAGCTCTCGTCAGGGCTCGCTTCGTCCAGCTTAAGAACATGGATGCTCCGACCTCTTTCTTTTTTAACTTGGAGAGGTCGGTAGCACAGAGGAAGCAGATGACATGTCTTAAGCTACCGGGAGGCAGAGTAACCACCAGCCCTTGCGAGATGAGACATCATGCAATGGATTTTTATACGGCTCTATTTGGGGCGGAGCCATGCAGCATGGAGTGCCGTGAGGAACTTTTTGACAATCTCCCCCAACTCAGCTCTGATGAGAAAGCGGCTCTGGATTCTGACCTGACTCTGGAGGAGCTGACGGACGCAGTTCAGCAGATGTCATCAGGACGGGCACCAGGGATTGATGGCCTCTCTGCTGATTTTTTCAAGTTTTTTTGGGACACTTTTGGCCCTGATTTTCATTCAGTGGTGATGGAGTCCTTTAAAGAAGGAACACTTCCTGTTTCTTGTCAGCGGGCGGTGCTCTCTCTGCTGCCTAAGAAGGGAGATCTGGCCTTACTAAAAAACTGGAGACCAGTTGCGCTTCTTTGCACAGACTATAAGGTTCTTTCTAGAGCCTTATCTAACAGGCTCAAGGGTGTTTTGGACGTCATTGTTAATTCAGACCAAACGTACTGTGTACCGGACAGGACAATCATGGACAATATCTTCCTCATGCGTGATATTATTGATTTGTGCAGGACTCAAAATGATGTAAATTTTGGTGTTGTTTCCCTGGATCAAGAGAAAGCTTTTGATCGAGTGGATCACTCCTTTTTGTTTTCTGCACTTAGGGCTTTTGGTTTTGGTGGTGGTTTTTTGAGATGGATTGGTTTATTGTACAATGGGGCACAGTGTATGGTTAAGATGGGGGCCGGGCTGAGTCGGCCAATCCCTGTACAGCGAGGGATCAGACAAGGCTGTCCGATTTCAGGGCAGTTATTTAGTCTTGCCATCGAGCCCTTGCTGTGCAGGTTGAGGGGTCGGCTCAGTGGTCTCTCCCTGCCTGGATCCGTGAACCCTGATCGTCCTCTTGTTGTCTCTGCCTATGCAGATGATGTTAATATCTTTATCATGAGTCAGGAGGATGTTCGGGGTTTAGAGGATAGTCTGTCTCTCTATGAAAGGGCCTCATCTGCACGGGTGAATTGGGTTAAAGTGAGGCTTTGTTGGTGGGACAGTGGAGGGGTCAGACAGTCCCCACTCTACCTGGAGGACTTGAGTGGGGGAGGGCGGGGCTGAAGGTACTGGGAGTGTTTTTGGGTACTGAGGCTTTCCAAGCAAAGAACTGGGAGGGAGTGAAGGAAAAAGTGTGCGCTCGGTTGTCTAAATGGACATGGTTGCTGCCCCAGTTGTCGTATAGGGGAAGAATTCTGGTTGCCAATAACTTGGTCGCCTCGACTCTTTGGCACAGACTCATTGCTCTGACGCCACCAGCAGGTTTGATAGAGGACATCCAACAGGCCATCGTCAACTTCTTCTGGTCCGGTAGACACTGGGTCCGGGCAGCAGCCCTCTATCTGCCTGTGGTTGAAGGGGGCCAGGGGCTTATCGACATCAAGGCCAAAATCGCTGCTTTTAGGCTACAGACTGCGCAGAGGCTCCTTTACACCTGTGGCCCCGCCTGGCTCGATACAGCTCGTCTGCTGCTGAGAAGAGCTGGGCGTTTGGGGTACGACAAGCAGCTCTTCCTCCTACAGCAGACGGGTTTGGACACTGCTGGGCTTACGCCTTTTTACGACTCTGTGCTACAGGCATGGCGGATTTTGAACACCACACGAGCCACCAGGGTGACTCCAGGAATGTGGGTATTTGAGGAGCCTCTGTTTTTTAATGACTTTCTGAGGACTCAGTCGCTGCAGTCTGCCAGCCTGCGAGCCAGTCTCAGAGTGGCTGGCTGTACCAAACTGGGCCATCTTCTGGGGATGACTGCAACATCAATGGACGCTCTGAGAAAGAGCAGCGGCATCACCTCTGTCAGACTCATCAGAAGAGTGGTGGACGAGGTCTGTGCTGCCCTGCCACAGCCCCTCAGGGAGTTTGCTGAAGACCGGACTCTGTGCGGCCAGTGGAGCGGGGAGTCGGTGTACAGTTTCCCCACCCTGTTCATCTCCCCAGCTGTGGGGGAGTGGAAGGAGGGTGAGGGGCAGCTGTTGTCCTTCACAACACTTCACCTGGACACATTTCAGGATGCTGGAAAGAAGGAAATCTATCACGCCTGTGTCAAGGTTTTGAATCTGCGGTCGTTGGATGGAGTTAGGGAGTCGAGGTGGGCTGGGTTTTTTGGTCCAGATGATTCCCCGAAAGGCAGCTGGCGGTGCCTGTACAAGCTGCCCGTTGAAAAGCGGACAGCAGATCTCCAGTGGAGGATTGTACACGGCGCTATAGCCACGAACAGATACAGAGCGCACCTTGATCCGGAGCTGGGGGAGGGATGTCCTTTCTGTGGGCTTTCGGAGACCTTATCACATTTATTTGTGGAGTGTGCACGGTTGTCTGCCTTGTTTGACCTTTTGAGAGGGTGGTTTCAGGGTTTTGGGGAGGTTTTTTCATTTGCCTTGTTTGTTTTTGGCCCTAAATATTCAGCTAAAAGGAAATGTGTTCATGTAATGCTGAACTTTATCTCGGGTGTTGCTAAATTAGCTATTTGGCTGACACGTAAGAACCAGCTTCAAGGTGCCGGCTGCTTGGAGCCAGTGCTGGTTCTGAAGGGGCTACTGAAAGCCCGTTTGAAGGTTGAACACTCCTACTATAAGATGATGGACAACATGATGGCCTTCAACAACATGTGGACTGTTGGGAGGGTGTTGTGCTCTGTGGGGGAGGATGAAGAGCTGCTTTTCAATTTCTGATCCAACAATAATTCTCTGTGTATATTGATTATTTTTTGTATTAGGTCCTGCAATGGTGGAATAAAGGGATTTTGAAAACCTAAACCTCTCCACCTCCTAGCTCCTCTCCACCTCCAAGCTCCTCTCCACCTCCTAGCTCCTCTCCACCTCCTAGGTCCTCTCCACCTCCAAGTCCTCTCCACCTCCTAGGTCCTCTCCACCTCCTAGGTCCTCTCCACCTCTTAGGTCCTCTCCACCTCCTAGGTCCTCTCCAACTCCAAGCTCCTCTCCACCTCCTAGCTCCTCTCCACCTCTTAGGTCCTCTCCACCTCCTAGGTCCTCTCCACCTCCTAGGTCCTCTCCACCTCCTATGTCCTCTCCACCTCCAAGTCCTCTCCACCTCCTAGGTCCTCTCCACCTCCTAGGTCCTCTCCACCTCCTAGGTCCTCTCCACCTCCTATGTCCTCTCCACCTCCAAGTCCTCTCCACCTCCTAGGTCCTCTCCAACTCCAAGCTCCTCTCCACCTCCTAGGTCCTCTCCACCTCCTAGGTCCTCTCCACCTCCTAGCTCCTCTCCACCTCCTAGTTCCTCTCCACCTCCTAGGTCCTCTCCACCTCCTAGGTCCTCTCCACCTCCTAGCTCCTCTCCACCTCCTAGGTCCTCTCCACCTCCCAGCTCCTCTCCACCTCCTAGGTCCTCTCCACCTCCTAGCTCCTCTCCACCTCCTAGCTCCTCTCCACCTCCCAGCTCCTCTCCACCTCCTAGTTCCTCTCCACCTCCTAGGTCCTCTCCACCTCCTAGGTCCTCTCCACCTCCCTACAACTAGGGGTTTCATTGTACAGACACAAGCAGCTTGCAGACTGAGTGAATCTGGATCTTTTCAAATATTTGTATGTTTATAATACAGCAAGATAATCAAATAGAAGTTGCAGTGTAATAGGCTATTTTCCTCACAGCTTTCATGTCAGTGAAAGTCACTATTGACTTCAGTATTGACTTCAGTATTGACTTCAGTATTGACGCAAAACACATTTAGACTTTTATGCAAAAAGAGCCTTCAAACTTTCAGACAGTTGGTGCAGAGCTGATATTTAATATTTCACTTTTAATATTTAAAGTTAGTTATTTTACTGGATCTAAAAAGTACATTTTTAATAATTACATTTTTGAAACATCTCCTGAAAGCTCCGCAGCAGTGACTTAAAAAAATAACTACACTTGGGATGGAAGTCCGCCTCTATTTGAAACAATATTTCTGAGCATGAATGTGTTTGTGTTGTGTCTGAACTCGTTGACACATTAGTGTAACAGTGGCAGGAGTCTGTGGGGGCGTAGCCATGTACATGCGGATACGAAGCTAAAGACCACCTTGCTGTGGGTGCACAAGTACAGCTCTTTCTAACACCGACTCAACAAGTTTAAAGTAAGAAGATAAGGGATATTTATATGACTAACGGCACATTTCTTTAAATCTAAATGAGCTGGTGGGCTGAATAATCTCAGTATGTCGTGGCTGTTGCAGATATTTCTGAAGATCATGAGGAACGTCAACATCTTCTGCATGTTTCAGGATGTTTGTTCATAGGAGAAAAACATCTGCTTCATCTTTTATGGTTTAATTCTTCACATTTAATAACTTGAAACAGAATGCAAATATCTTACCTTTCTGAGGATGATGAAGGAAACTTCTGGATGAGGTTCAAGAGGAACTGCAGGCTTTTTTATTGTTGTGACAGAAGATGGAGAAAAGACAAAAAACAAAGTCCCCCTAGAATATAGGATACACTAGTTATGTAATCCTAATATCTGCCTTATTGTCAGAAGGCAAAATTAGCTGAAGCTGCACGTGTCATACTGTCAAATCATTTCTGAAAGCATTTTAAGATTTGTAAAATCTGACAATTGTGTAATTTGAAAATTTCTAACATGAACTAGGAGAATGATGTAATAGATTGCCAAGTGTAACACAAAAGAAAAATCACGATAAAGAGAAAATATGACAAAAAAAATTAAAGTTTGTATTGACATTTTTACCAACAGTTGATCAGCACGTTACACCCGTCAGGAGTGTGTGTGTGTGTGTGCGTGTGTGTGTGTGTGTGTGTGTGTGTGTGTGTGTGTGTGTGTATGTGTGTGTGTGCGTGCGTGCGTGTATGTGTGTGTGTGTGTATGTGTGTGTGTGTGTGTGTGTGTGTGTGTGTATGTGTGTGTGTGCGTGCGTGCGTGCGTGCGTGCGTGCGTGCGTGCGTGCGTGCGTGCGTGCGTGCGTGCGTATATGTGTGTGTGTGTGTATGTGTGTGTGTGTGTGTGTGTGTGTGTGTGTGTATGTGTGTGCGTGCGTGCGTGCGTGTGTGTGTGTGTGTGTGTGTGTGTGTGTGTGTGTGTGTGTGTGTGTGTCTAGCTAAAGAGGGCCAGCAAGTGTGACAGACAGGATGTTGCATCGTTTTAAAACAGCTGAAAGTTTCAGACCAACAACATTTTCCTGTAAAATAATCTTTCAGGTGGGCAGAAATAACCCAGAATGCAACCAGTGTCACAGTCAAGAGACATGAGAAAACCAGGAGACGGTTTTGCAGCAAGTGAATTAGTAGAAAACCCCCGGTTCACGGCCGGCCTCTGAGAAACCTCTGACACCACTAGAAACCAAGGAACATCACTGGCACCAGTCCAAACAAAGAACATTTCATTTGATTTGTATTTTGTACATGTAAGACAACAATTAAAAGAGAAGATAAGAAAACAAAGGCTCACTCAGAGTCGCCTCCAGCG
The DNA here is from genome assembly GCF_033807715.1 of Cololabis saira. Taxonomy (NCBI): domain Eukaryota; kingdom Metazoa; phylum Chordata; class Actinopteri; order Beloniformes; family Belonidae; genus Cololabis; species Cololabis saira. The sequence continues at coordinate 2,148,016 of NC_084608.1, read as the reverse complement.
TTGCTCTGAGTCTGTTTCCTCCTGCTCTGAGTCTGTTTCCTCCAGCTCTGAGTCTGTTTCCTCCTGCTCTGAGTCTGTTTCCTCCAGCTCTGAGTCTGTTTCCTCCAGCTCTGAGTCTGTTTCCTCCTGCTCTGAGTCTGTTTCCTCCAGCTCTGAGTCTGTTTCCTCCTGCTCTGAGTCTGTTTCCTGCAGCTCTGAGTCTGTTTCCTGCAGCTCTGAGTCTGTTTCCTCCAGCTCTGAGTCTGTTTCCTCCTGCTCTGAGTCTGTTTCCTCCAGCTCTGAGTCTGTTTCCTCCAGCTCTGAGTCTGTTTCCTCCAGCTCTGAGTCTGTTTCCTCCTGCTCTGAGTCTGTTTCCTCCAGCTCTGAGTCTGTTTCCTCCAGCTCTGAGTCTGTTTCCTGCAGCTCTGAGTCTGTTTCCTGCAGCTCTGAGTCTGTTTCCTCCAGCTCTGAGTCTGTTTCCTCCAGCTCTGAGTCTGTTTCCTCCTGCTCTGAGTCTGTTTCCTCCAGCTCTGAGTCTGTTTCCTCCTGCTCTGAGTCTGTTTCCTCCAGCTCTGAGTCTGTTTCCTCCAGCTCTGAGTCTGTTTCCTCCTGCTCTGAGTCTGTTTCCTCCAGCTCTGAGTCTGTTTCCTCCAGCTCTGAGTCTGTTTCCTCCTGCTCTGAGTCTGTTTCCTCCTGCTCTGAGTCTGTTTCCTCCTGCTCTGAGTCTGTTTGGGGCTTTGGTCTTAGTTGTGGCCACGATGGAGAATCCTGACTCACACAGGTACGTAGTTGAATATGAAAAAGCTTTAATGTCCCCGAAGGGCAATTTGGTTTGCAACCACAGGACAACATACATATATATCCCACTTCAAACACACAATACAATAAATAAATAAATATAATAAAAACAGTCATCACATCACATTGTTCCCCCTATAGGCTGTTTAAAAACTTTACCGCAGATGGGATAAATGACCTGAGGTACCTGTTTGTTTTGGCCCTAAAGGGAAAAGTGTACCTTCTCTTGGAAGGGAGAAGCTGAAACTCAGCATGAAGAGGATGGTGAGGGTTCGCCAGAATGGCCTTTGCCCTCCGAGTGGCTCTGGCTTGATAAATGTGATCCAGATCATTCAGGCTCATGCCAATTGTTTTCTGGCAGAGTTTGACCACATTCCTCAGCTTGTTTTTATTTAAAATGCTGAGGTTACCAAACCAGCAGATCAAAGCAAAAGTTAAAATAGACTCAATAAAAGATGAATAAAACATTTTAAGAAGCTTCTTATCGACGTTAAAACACCTCAGTTTTCTCAGATAAAACAATCTCTGATTTGCCTTCCTACAGAAGCGTCTGAGTTGATTCCAAAAGACAGTTTGTTGTCCACGATGGTGCCTAAATACTTGTACTGGCTGACGACTTCCACTGCTGTGCCTTTAAGAAAGGTTTGAGTTGTGACAGGCGGATTCTTCCGAAAATCAAGAATCATGTCCTTTGTTTTTGACAAATTGAGTTGCAGGTAGGAGTTATCACACCATCTAACAAAATAATCAAGGACAGGTCCATGGCCCACCTCCTGGTCCTGCAAGAGGCTGACAATCACGGAGTCATCAGCAAATTTTATTATGACCCTTGACTCGAACATGCTCTTACAATCATTGGTGTAGAGCATGAACAGTAGAGGTGCCAGGACACACCCCTGGGGCGAGCCTGTGGAACACAGCAGAGAATCAGACAGGGTTTCATTGACACGAGTTCTCTGCGGCCTCATAGTCAGAAAGTCGACTAACCAACATATGGTTCCCAAATCAATGCTGGGTATTTTTGACAGCCTTTGAGCAAGAATATGAGGCTGCATGCAGTTAAAAGCTGATGAAAAATCAGCAAAGCATAGGCGTGCATGTGTTTTCCTACCCTCCAGGTGCCTGACAACAAAATTCAACACTGTTGCCACAGCATCCTCCACCCCTTTCCTGGGTTGATAGGCAAATTGGAGTGGATCAATCATTGTCTGTGTCACAGAGAGCAAGCTTTTTTTCACCATGCGCTCAAAACTCTTCATCACCACTGAGATGAGGGCCACAGGACGATAATCATTCAGTGTCTTTGGTGATGATACCTTCGCCACTGGGACAATAATGGACTCTTTCCATAATGAGGGGACTTTGTTCAGTGACAAGGACCACTGAAATATATATGTGAAGATACCACTTAAGAATGGGGCACAGCATTTAAGTAGTCGACCACTGATACCATCAGGCCCATGACTTTTCTTAGCGTTGGTCTTTTCAAAAGTGCTCCACACAGTGATTTCATCTATCTGAATCTGACTGCTTACTGAAGCAGCCCTGAATACAGACAGTTCATCAGAAAAATCCTTTGAGTCAAATCTCAGATAGAACTGATTTAGTTCTTTTGCCAGGGTAAGATCAGATTTATCAGCATAAGACACTCTTTTTTTCTTATCCTGGATTCCCACCATAGACTTGATTCCTTTCCAAGCAGAGCGAGAATCGAATCGAGAATCACATAGTTGTGAATGGGAGGAGTTGTTTCACAGCCCTCAGTGCAAGACATGGCTACTCCTTTTAGACAGCATCCAGAAGGAGCCCAGGTCCAGTTTGCCCCACTGCAACTTTAAAGTGCTGTTGGTGGAAACTTCCAGAAGCTGGGATTCCAGATGTGAGGGCAAAGCAACATCATTTGCAGTGGGATCCACAGAAAACGGGTCCAAAATCCACATGTGTCCCTCTGTGGGATCCTCAGGAAAGTAGTCATCACATTTCTCTGCCAGTTGTGAGAGGTGCTGAGAGACTGAGTCACTGATGTTCACATGGGGGAAGTCTTGTAAAATGTCCGACAAAAGTGGAAACATGTCCATTCTCTTTTCCTGGGTCCTCTTGGTCCACAAAGCAAGTTTCCTCTTGAACGCTTGAACTTTGTCTGCAACAACAAATATGTTGCTGGTTCTTCCTTGAAGGGAGATGTTCAGCTGGTTCAGTAGGGAAAAAATGTCACTGAGGTAGGCAAGTTTTGCTGTGAACTTTGTGTTGGCATGGTGATGTGCAAGAGGAGATTTTTTCTCAGTGAGAAATGAGAAGACCTCATTCCTCAGTTCAAACAGCCGATTGAGGACCAGTCATCTGGACAGCCGTCTCACTTCACTGTGATAGAGCAGCTGGATGTGATCTGGTTCTATGTCCTCACAAAGTTTAGCAAAACATCTGGAGTTCACAGCATTGTTTTTAATAAAGTTGATGGTTTTCACACTTACATCCATCACCTCGTGGAACTCTGACATCTTTTTTGCTGCAAGGCTTTCACGGTGGAGAAAACAGTGTGTCCATTTAGCTTCTTGTGCACGATCCAGAATCTGTCTGATGACGGCGTGATGCTTGCCAGTCATTGATGCTGCACCGTCACTGCACACCCCGACACAGTTCTGCCAGTCCATGCCGTTCTCACTGAAGTAGTTATCCATGCAGCGGAAACATTCCTGAGCCGTAGTTCGTGTTGGTAGCTCTCCACAAAACAGTACGTCTTCGTGCAAACTATTGTCCCAGCGATAGCGAACAAAAACCAGCAGCAGTGCAGCATTCGTGACATCAGTGGACTCGTCAAGTTGCAAAGAAAAAAATGGGCTACTTTTTACTCTTTCAATGAGTTGTTGCTGTATGTCTGAGGCCATGTCCGCAATACGGTGACTCACAGTGTCGTTTGAGAGTGGGATGGTCAGCAACTTTTTTGCATGTTGCGTGTTGCATGTACAGTTAGCTGAGTGTCTTCTTCTCATTTATGGAGCTGGTTAATGTAACAACTGAGTGATGCATTAACACCACCACATGGTCGGGAATTGCTTTGCAGTCCCGCGGCCCTCGCGGCCCACACATACAAAACGGAATTTTTTTGCGGCCCTCTAGATGGCGCTTGCCATCTAGAGGGTTAAGAATCACTGGTTTAAACAGCATATTAATCAGGTTTGTAAAACAGCTCCATCTCAGTAATATCAGAAAGATTAGGAACACTCTCTCCCAGAGTGATGCAGAAAAACAAATTAATGTTTGACTTAAGGTTTTTCTCCCTCTAGGGGAGTTTTTACCTGCCATTGTTTATGTAATAGTTGGTTGGGTCATGTTCTGGGTCTCTGGAAGGCGCCTAGAGACAACTTGTATTGTAATAGACGTTATAAACACTCTCTAACCATGCCCCCACCCCACCTACACAGGACTATTTCTCTCACTCAGGATCTATCTGCCATACTGCTGTGAAACATAAATTACAATTCAATTCAATTTTATTAATATAGCATCTATTACAACAGAAGTTGTTGTTGGTGTCCCCCTGCAGCGTAGCTCTATAGCAGCATATCTAGGATGGAGCTCTGTTTCAGACGAGCTGCTCTAGTCTGGTCCTGCAGCTGCAGCTATGATTACTGAGACTAACACACTAGAGTTTACACTAACTAGAGGTTTACTAACACTAACTAGAGGTTTACTAACACTAACTAGAGGTTTACTAACACTAACTAGAGGTTTATTAACACTAACTAGAGGTTTACTAAACACTAACTAGAGGTTTACTAACATTAACTAGAGGTTTACTAACACTAACTAGAGGTTTATTAACACTAACTAGAGGTTTACTAACACTAACTAGAGGTTTACTAACACTAACTAGAGGTTTATTAACACTAACTAGAGGTTTACTAACACTAACTAGAGGTTTACTAACACTAACTAGAGGTTTACTAACACTAACTAGAGGTTTACTAAACACTAACTAGAGGTTTACTAAACACTAACTAGAGGTTTACTAACACTAACTAGAGGTTTACTAAACACTAACTAGAGGTTTACTAACACTAACTAGAGGTTTACTAACACTAACTAGAGGTTTACTAAACACTAACTAGAGGTTTACTAAACACTAACTAGAGGTTTATTAACACTAACTAGAGGTTTACTAACACTAACTAGAGGTTTACTAACACTAACTAGAGGTTTACTAACACTAACTAGAGGTTTATTAACACTAACTAGAGGTTTATTAACACTAACTAGAGGTTTACTAAACACTAACTAGAGGTTTACTAAACACTAATTAGAGGTTTATTAACACTAACTAGAGGTTTACTAACACTAACTAGAGGTTTACTAACACTAACTAGAGGTTTACTAACACTAACTAGAGGTTTATTAACACTAACTAGAGGTTTACTAACACTAACTAGAGGTTTATTAACACTAACTAGAGGTTTACTAACACTAACTAGAGGTTAACTAACACTAACTAGAGGTTTACTAACACTAACTAGAGGTTCACTAACACTAACTAGAGGTTTACTAAACACTAACTAGAGGTTTACTAAACACTAACTAGAGGTTTACTAAACACTAACTAGAGGTTTACTAACACTAACTAGAGGTTTACTAAACACTAACTAGAGGTTTACTAAACACTAACTAGAGGTTTACTAACACTAACTAGAGGTTTACTAAACACTAACTAGAGGTTTACTAACACTAACTAGAGGTTTACTAACACTAACTAGAGGTTTACTAAACACTAACTAGAGGTTTACTAAACACTAACTAGAGGTTTATTAACACTAACTAGAGGTTTACTAACACTAACTAGAGGTTTACTAACACTAACTAGAGGTTTACTAACACTAACTAGAGGTTTATTAACACTAACTAGAGGTTTATTAACACTAACTAGAGGTTTACTAAACACTAACTAGAGGTTTACTAAACACTAATTAGAGGTTTATTAACACTAACTAGAGGTTTACTAACACTAACTAGAGGTTTACTAACACTAACTAGAGGTTTACTAACACTAACTAGAGGTTTATTAACACTAACTAGAGGTTTACTAACACTAACTAGAGGTTTATTAACACTAACTAGAGGTTTACTAACACTAACTAGAGGTTAACTAACACTAACTAGAGGTTTACTAACACTAACTAGAGGTTTACTAACACTGTGGAACACAGCAGAGAATCAGACAGGGTTTCATTGACACGAGTTCTCTGCGGCCTCATAGTCAGAAAGTCGACTAACCAACATATGGTTCCCAAATCAATGCTGGGTATTTTTGACAGCCTTTGAGCAAGAATATGAGGCTGCATGCAGTTAAAAGCTGATGAAAAATCAGCAAAGCATAGGCGTGCATGTGTTTTCCTACCCTCCAGGTGCCTGACAACAAAATTCAACACTGTTGCCACAGCATCCTCCACCCCTTTCCTGGGTTGATAGGCAAATTGGAGTGGATCAATCATTGTCTGTGTCACAGAGAGCAAGCTTTTTTTCACCATGCGCTCAAAACTCTTCATCACCACTGAGATGAGGGCCACAGGACGATAATCATTCAGTGTCTTTGGTGATGATACCTTCGCCACTGGGACAATAATGGACTCTTTCCATAATGAGGGGACTTTGTTCAGTGACAAGGACCACTGAAATATATATGTGAAGATACCACTTAAGAATGGGGCACAGCATTTAAGTAGTCGACCACTGATACCATCAGGCCCATGACTTTTCTTAGCGTTGGTCTTTTCAAAAGTGCTCCACACAGTGATTTCATCTATCTGAATCTGACTGCTTACTGAAGCAGCCCTGAATACAGACAGTTCATCAGAAAAATCCTTTGAGTCAAATCTCAGATAGAACTGATTTAGTTCTTTTGCCAGGGTAAGATCAGATTTATCAGCATAAGACACTCTTTTTTTCTTATCCTGGATTCCCACCATAGACTTGATTCCTTTCCAAGCAGAGCGAGAATCGAATCGAGAATCACATAGTTGTGAATGGGAGGAGTTGTTTCACAGCCCTCAGTGCAAGACATGGCTACTCCTTTTAGACAGCATCCAGAAGGAGCCCAGGTCCAGTTTGCCCCACTGCAACTTTAAAGTGCTGTTGGTGGAAACTTCCAGAAGCTGGGATTCCAGATGTGAGGGCAAAGCAACATCATTTGCAGTGGGATCCACAGAAAACGGGTCCAAAATCCACATGTGTCCCTCTGTGGGATCCTCAGGAAAGTAGTCATCACATTTCTCTGCCAGTTGTGAGAGGTGCTGAGAGACTGAGTCACTGATGTTCACATGGGGGAAGTCTTGTAAAATGTCCGACAAAAGTGGAAACATGTCCATTCTCTTTTCCTGGGTCCTCTTGGTCCACAAAGCAAGTTTCCTCTTGAACGCTTGAACTTTGTCTGCAACAACAAATATGTTGCTGGTTCTTCCTTGAAGGGAGATGTTCAGCTGGTTCAGTAGGGAAAAAATGTCACTGAGGTAGGCAAGTTTTGCTGTGAACTTTGTGTTGGCATGGTGATGTGCAAGAGGAGATTTTTTCTCAGTGAGAAATGAGAAGACCTCATTCCTCAGTTCAAACAGCCGATTGAGGACCAGTCATCTGGACAGCCGTCTCACTTCACTGTGATAGAGCAGCTGGATGTGATCTGGTTCTATGTCCTCACAAAGTTTAGCAAAACATCTGGAGTTCACAGCATTGTTTTTAATAAAGTTGATGGTTTTCACACTTACATCCATCACCTCGTGGAACTCTGACATCTTTTTTGCTGCAAGGCTTTCACGGTGGAGAAAACAGTGTGTCCATTTAGCTTCTTGTGCACGATCCAGAATCTGTCTGATGACGGCGTGATGCTTGCCAGTCATTGATGCTGCACCGTCACTGCACACCCCGACACAGTTCTGCCAGTCCATGCCGTTCTCACTGAAGTAGTTATCCATGCAGCGGAAACATTCCTGAGCCGTAGTTCGTGTTGGTAGCTCTCCACAAAACAGTACGTCTTCGTGCAAACTATTGTCCCAGCGATAGCGAACAAAAACCAGCAGCAGTGCAGCATTCGTGACATCAGTGGACTCGTCAAGTTGCAAAGAAAAAAATGGGCTACTTTTTACTCTTTCAATGAGTTGTTGCTGTATGTCTGAGGCCATGTCCGCAATACGGTGACTCACAGTGTCGTTTGAGAGTGGGATGGTCAGCAACTTTTTTGCATGTTGCGTGTTGCATGTACAGTTAGCTGAGTGTCTTCTTCTCATTTATGGAGCTGGTTAATGTAACAACTGAGTGATGCATTAACACCACCACATGGTCGGGAATTGCTTTGCAGTCCCGCGGCCCTCGCGGCCCACACATACAAAACGGAATTTTTTTGCGGCCCTCTAGATGGCGCTTGCCATCTAGAGGGTTAAGAATCACTGGTTTAAACAGCATATTAATCAGGTTTGTAAAACAGCTCCATCTCAGTAATATCAGAAAGATTAGGAACACTCTCTCCCAGAGTGATGCAGAAAAACAAATTAATGTTTGACTTAAGGTTTTTCTCCCTCTAGGGGAGTTTTTACCTGCCATTGTTTATGTAATAGTTGGTTGGGTCATGTTCTGGGTCTCTGGAAGGCGCCTAGAGACAACTTGTATTGTAATAGACGTTATAAACACTCTCTAACCATGCCCCCACCCCACCTACACAGGACTATTTCTCTCACTCAGGATCTATCTGCCATACTGCTGTGAAACATAAATTACAATTCAATTCAATTTTATTAATATAGCATCTATTACAACAGAAGTTGTTGTTGGTGTCCCCCTGCAGCGTAGCTCTATAGCAGCATATCTAGGATGGAGCTCTGTTTCAGACGAGCTGCTCTAGTCTGGTCCTGCAGCTGCAGCTATGATTACTGAGACTAACACACTAGAGTTTACACTAACTAGAGGTTTACTAACACTAACTAGAGGTTTACTAACACTAACTAGAGGTTTACTAACACTAACTAGAGGTTTATTAACACTAACTAGAGGTTTACTAAACACTAACTAGAGGTTTACTAACATTAACTAGAGGTTTACTAACACTAACTAGAGGTTTATTAACACTAACTAGAGGTTTACTAACACTAACTAGAGGTTTACTAACACTAACTAGAGGTTTATTAACACTAACTAGAGGTTTACTAACACTAACTAGAGGTTTACTAACACTAACTAGAGGTTTACTAACACTAACTAGAGGTTTACTAAACACTAACTAGAGGTTTACTAAACACTAACTAGAGGTTTACTAACACTAACTAGAGGTTTACTAAACACTAACTAGAGGTTTACTAACACTAACTAGAGGTTTACTAACACTAACTAGAGGTTTACTAAACACTAACTAGAGGTTTACTAAACACTAACTAGAGGTTTATTAACACTAACTAGAGGTTTACTAACACTAACTAGAGGTTTACTAACACTAACTAGAGGTTTACTAACACTAACTAGAGGTTTATTAACACTAACTAGAGGTTTATTAACACTAACTAGAGGTTTACTAAACACTAACTAGAGGTTTACTAAACACTAATTAGAGGTTTATTAACACTAACTAGAGGTTTACTAACACTAACTAGAGGTTTACTAACACTAACTAGAGGTTTACTAACACTAACTAGAGGTTTATTAACACTAACTAGAGGTTTACTAACACTAACTAGAGGTTTATTAACACTAACTAGAGGTTTACTAACACTAACTAGAGGTTAACTAACACTAACTAGAGGTTTACTAACACTAACTAGAGGTTCACTAACACTAACTAGAGGTTTACTAAACACTAACTAGAGGTTTACTAAACACTAACTAGAGGTTTACTAAACACTAACTAGAGGTTTACTAACACTAACTAGAGGTTTACTAAACACTAACTAGAGGTTTACTAAACACTAACTAGAGGTTTACTAACACTAACTAGAGGTTTACTAAACACTAACTAGAGGTTTACTAACACTAACTAGAGGTTTACTAACACTAACTAGAGGTTTACTAAACACTAACTAGAGGTTTACTAAACACTAACTAGAGGTTTATTAACACTAACTAGAGGTTTACTAACACTAACTAGAGGTTTACTAACACTAACTAGAGGTTTACTAACACTAACTAGAGGTTTATTAACACTAACTAGAGGTTTATTAACACTAACTAGAGGTTTACTAAACACTAACTAGAGGTTTACTAAACACTAATTAGAGGTTTATTAACACTAACTAGAGGTTTACTAACACTAACTAGAGGTTTACTAACACTAACTAGAGGTTTACTAACACTAACTAGAGGTTTATTAACACTAACTAGAGGTTTACTAACACTAACTAGAGGTTTATTAACACTAACTAGAGGTTTACTAACACTAACTAGAGGTTAACTAACACTAACTAGAGGTTTACTAACACTAACTAGAGGTTTACTAACACTAACTAGAGGTTTACTAACACTAACTAGAGGTTTACTAAACACTAACTAGAGGTTTACTAAACACTAACTAGAGGTTTACTAACACTAACTAGAGGTTTACTAACACTAACTAGAAGTTTACTAAACACTAACTATAGACAAGTTTACGAGCCGTTTCCGCTCTACTTCCTAAACTCCTCCCCTCTAAGCAGTCCACTTCCGTTTTGACGGTTTACCATTGATTAGAGTGGCAACATTGCTCTGACAAAGAGGGACAAAATGGATATTTCTAAGAAAAAAAGTGGTTCGGGAACGACATGTCTCAGCAGTTGGATGTAAGAACTGGAGGAAGCACCTGAACGAGTGGTCAGAGAGAGAGAGCTGCGACCAGAAAACCAGCTGCAAAGACACACGTCCATGCGCTGCTTTGTTTACTTTTTTTCTGAAGCCAAGGACCTGGCTGAAGACATTACATCTAAAAAACCACCGCGCAACATTTTTGTTTGTTCACACCACTTTGTTGACAAAAAACCAACAAAGGATAATCCTTTCCCTGAGTTGTGGTTGGTTTATAATCACTCTCCCCAGCCAGAGAGGAGTAAACTCACCCGGCGGATCCACTGCCTCCCCCGGAGAAACAACACGGACCTGAGGTAAGTTCAGCAACTTTAGCTGTGAAGCTACAATACTGTTCATTATGAAGAAGTTGTCATACACTAACATTGCTACTGGTATTTTTATAAGGCAGCTTTGAGATGGGACGTGTGTGTGTGTGTGCGTGCCTGCGTGTGAAAAAATCTGCCAGTGGAACAAGATTTTTTTGCTTGTAATGAGAAGATAAATCTTGTCCCACTGGCAGATTTTTCTACTTATTTCAAGTGAAAATTTACTTGAAGCAGGTGAAAATTGTCAAATAAGTTATTTTTTTGGTAAATACTCTTGTTTTAAGTGCAATGAGATTTTTTGACTAAAAATGAGACATTTTAACTAGAAATAAGACAAATATTCCTGGTAAGATTTTGAGTTTTTGCAGTGCAACGTAAATATAATGCAATTTGGCAGGCTGTTGTGATGATTGTGTGTGTGTGAGTACAATGTACAACACAAACACAAATGGTACATGGTTAATTTTGCTCCATCCATGTTTTCTCTTCCCCTTTTTAGATGGTCCTGAAACCTGTCAGCTGCCTGAGACCGAGCCTGCTACACAAGTGATGTTGTTCATTAAATAAAGATAAACAGCAAATACTGTGTGCATTGTATTTTTTAATATTATATATGAATAGTTTTTATAATGATGTAATTGTGTGGGATGCTTTTGTATTTTACTATGGAGGTAAGGGAACTGTTAATTTAATTTGTGCACATAAATCAAATGTGTGCATATTCTACAGTTGTGCATAAATAAATAGAAATGTAAACATTTAAGTCAAATCATACATATAATATGTAGTATTTTCTTTGTGATTAGAAGATTATGAACACGGATTACAGAGAAAATACACACTATATGTATGATTTGACAAATATTTAAATTTTTTATTTATGCATAACTGTAGAATAATATGCACACATTTGATTTATGTGCACAAATTCGATTGACAGTTCCCTTACCCCATATCTTACTTTTTTATTCCTGTTAAGATTAAATATATGAATTTTCTTGTTGAAGCCATTTGTTTAGTTTCCTCAAAACTTAAAATTCATCCATTATTAATGTACAGTGGGTGGGGAGAGTAACGCCATCTCCAGTCAAAGTAGTAGAACCGTGTTCCCATGACAAAGACATAGTTGTCGACATTAAAAGTTCACGAGCAGCGAGTCTTTGCTTTAGGTTTGTGTCCACGCCGCTGTGTTTACACCAGTAAACGCTGCGCAAACCCCTCCCGCCAGAAATGACATGCATTGATGCAGAGGAATGGCAGCGCCCGTGTTTTGGCGCGTAAACTTGTCTATAGGCTTCACTAAACAGAAAGGTTTTAGTTTAGTTTTAAAGGTGGAGGTCCGCCCTCCAAATCTACATTTGGATACTCTAGGAACTATGAGTAAACCTGCACTCTGAGAGCGGAGAGCTCTGCCAGGAACATAAGGCACTATCAGGTCTTGCAAATATTGCGGAGCTAAGCCGTTTTGGGCTTTATACGCAAGTAATAAAATTTTGAATTGGATTTTGAGTTTAATGGGGAGACGTGGTCTCTCTTGCTGATTCCTGTCAGCACTCGCGCTGATGCATTTTGGATCAGCTGGAGCCTATTAAGGGAATTACTTACAAAATGACATGCAGACTATATGCTATCACATCCCAGTTTTGTATCTGTACTATGTAAATATATTTATCTCTTTATCTTATTTATCTAAACTGTAAATATGCCATATTCACTGCTTTGAATTGAATTTCCGATGCAAATCCGAAATGACAAATAAAGTCAGTCTAAGTCTATATTAATGAAATTGAATTCAGATGAATTAATAAAGGTTTTACCTTCGCTCTGAGATGTATTACGTCTCACTTCACATAGTAATACCGGTTGGTTGTATGAACGGGGCTTAAGAACATGCTGCAGAAAAATGTAAAGCAGTCAAAGTAAGACTGTAGGTTGATTCAGTTGATGTTTGATGATGGTTTTGTTGTTTCTAAATATATCAGACAAGGGACAGTTTTGGAACTTGATTCTGTCAGTAAGGCCTTGTTTAGATCTGGCATTAACCTCAAACCTGAGTGATCCTCACAAATGGAGAGCTCCAATCACACCTGTTTAATCACACCTAGCATTAACATGTTTAGTTTCAGTTTCAGTTTCAAAGTTTATTTAGACGGGACAATGCATATTAATGCACACTACATAAAGCAGTGTGAATACACCGGGTTTTAGCAGAAAAGCTAGAAATGTGCCTCCACATGCATGTCAGTCGTAACTTCTGGTCAGATCCCACTCCCCCCGCTCCTATATCAAGGTCAAGACTAAAGCCTGATTTATGGTTCTGCGTTAAACCAATGCAGACCCTACGCCGTCGCCGTGACGCCGTTGTGAACCCTTCGGACTTCTCCGTCACTCCATTTCGCCGCGGTGCAAAACCCCCCCAGAGCGCTAGGGAGTTGCTTTCTTTTCCGGAGAAAAGAAAAGGCGATTCATGCTTGAAAACCCTCCAATGTGCCTGAATTAAAACAATTTTATTGTTATTGTTGTCTAGTTGATTCTTTGTTTAGCTTCCGGCTTTTCCGGTCACAGTGAACAATGGCGACCGAGAGAGAACCAGAACTGGAAATGCGTTGCTACCAAGCAAACCAATCACAGCCCTCTCGGTCTGCGTTGGGTCTGCGTCGCCTCGACGCGTAGTTCCATTTTTTGCAACAAAACTAGGTCATTTACAAATCTTGTACAAACCAAATTTATATTAGATCCTATCCAGTAAAGTATTTAGTCCAAAATACATTATTATACCAGTAAATATCCACAAACAGCCACTTCATCTCGACCGTGGTCGGAGAAGCACATGTTAGGTTTACAGGTCTGTAACTCCTCCGTCCTGCACGTTTTCAGATGGGAGAGCGCGATGCTAAAATGGAGCGTATGCTCTCATTTGATTGACAGGTCATCCGGCCAATCAGGAGCTTCCTGTCCCCTCATAGTGAATGAGCCTGTGTTGGGGCGGGATGAGCATGTCCGGCTTTTGTCATGAGAAAAACCTCGGCAGTTGCAGCATTCGCCCAGAAGATGGTGCAGTGGTAGAGCAAATGAAATGCTGAACACAACGATATAGATCTGTACGTGGTAAATTCAACGGTTCAAAAGTTATGCCCATGGGACATAATTGTTATAATAAAAGTATTTGTAAGACATAGTCTTACCAAAACATGTGTAAAATACAAATTTTTTGTGGTATTGTTATCAAATTTGAACTTGCACTAGATAAGGCTTCAGGCTGTGTCTCAGTGTGTTTTAAAACCAATAAGTCACAGATTCACTAATCTGCAGACATCTGGTTACAAAACTAATTTCCGGCTGAAATAAAAACCTTCTATTTCAGTGTGTTCAAACTGAGATTACTGGATTATAGTAGTAGTTACAGTGATTCTGACAGTTGGGGGAAGAACTTCAGAGTGTTACCTTTCAAAAGAGACCAGAACCATCCATGAACTTCAAACGGTTCAAGAACAGCTTTACATTTACTTTGGGTAGAACTTGGATAGGCGTTTTGGGCGACTTACAAGTGCGGGAACAAGTTAACACAGAACCATACTTCAGCCTTAACTGTGTTTTTCTCTACCAGTGGGAGGCAATGATGCAATAAAACTGCACCAATTCACATAGAAAAAAAAGAACATCCTTCCCACATGTCTGTTTTTGGTCTAGGCTTATTTAACAAATGAACCATACATATGTAACAATGACAATGAGCAAAAACTCATTTTGAAAGACAGACGTTTACATCACAGAGAGAAGCTTGCTATATTGGGTGGTATTGGTGAAATGATCTTGATTCACTATTGAAAAGACAAATGAGGCAAATGAGGTGACTCTTTCCCCAGACTGCACTTGGTCGGAGAAAAGTGCTTAGAAAAACACTATAGGTCATGAATTGACTATTAGACTCCACCAGAAGCTGTACAGAGGCACCAACCATGACAAGACCGCGGTAGCACCAGATTAGAATTGATTGCTCTGTATTGATCACTACGAACGAAACCAAGTTGCCATCTCACTTGTCTTTGTCGTCTTCACTTGCTTCCGGTGTCCAACATATTTCAAAGGCTGTGCTCTAATGCAAAGCTCCCCATCATGTCATTGCAGTGCTCAAGTACAGCCAAACGTGCAGCAGCTCATTGGTTACAGGGACATAAAAGGAGAAATGTAACAAGCAATCCAAGTGTTTTATTGGTATTTCTGAGTTTTTTGTTATTATTTTAGTGTCAAAAAGAAGAAAAAGTGAAGGTTGCATTCTTCATCTGTAAAAAAATTACCAAAACCACAAAAAACACGCATCAGATATGCTCTGAGGAGTGTGTGTGTGTGAATGTGTAAGCTCTTTCAATATGACTGCCAATGGGTGTGATTGCAGCAACCATGTTGTTTGTAATTAGATGAGGGATAGAAGGGCTGTCTGCCAAGACTCAAAACACACTTCCTGGAAATGTTTTCATAATTACAAGGCCCGTGTCTCTGCTTTAGATGTACCCTTTTAGGCAGCTTTGTGATCACAGTAATCATTGCAGGAAAAGGATCGAATGCTCAGCAGTCGTTGACCTCTTTAAATCTTAACAATGTTGCATTTATGATTACTGGAATGCCTGCTGCCTGCGTGGGGGGAGCATTGCTGCCTTGGGCGGTCGTCGTTGGGGCGGGGGGCACGTGCCCCGGCGCCTGTAGGGACTCTGGGGCTTCTGGGGTGTCTGCTGTGTGGGGGCGGGTTCGGGGGGCAGGTCTCCCCCTGCAGGGGGGGTACTTTGATGGGCGTGGCAGCTGGGGGACTCATTCAGTGCGTTTACATGGGAATTTTAATTCCTCTTTAATTCAGAATTAAAATTAAAATCCGATTTAAAATGAGTAAAAATTACCATGTAGGGCTGCTCGGTGGCGCAGTGGGTTAAGCGGCGGCCCATATACTGAGGCTACAGTCCTCCTCCTGCAGCGGTCGCGGGTTCGAATCCAGCCCGCGCACCTTTGCTGCGTGTCTCCCCCGTTCTCTCTCTCTACCCCTTTCCAGTCTGCATCTCAATAAAGGGCCACTAGAGCCCAAAAAAATCTTAAAAAAAAAAAAAAAAAAAATTACCATGTAAATACGGTGGCCGACAAGGGCCAAACGCACTGCAACGGCCTAATGCGTCTCAGTTAAGGAAAACGGCTTCATGTACAGAAACGATTCAAATTCACAAACTCAAAACGAGGTACAAAAAGAGGAACGTGCTGCAAATGAAAAAACGTGCTGCAAAAAACAAAGACAAATGCAGCATCATCAAACGCTGCAAATAGAGAAACGATGCAAAGCACAAAACAATATAAAACAAGAAACCATCTTCAAAAGAAACACGCTTCATAACCGGTCACTACAACCGAAAGTGCTCCAAACCTGCAGGGGGCGCTCTCGGCTTAACGGCTCAATGGACAGACACACGGGATGTAGAGAGAGACCGAACAGCTGACTGTAACGTTAAAATATAATAAAGAAACGTCTCGTAATGTGCAGCGTTGTACAGTGATATAAACCACATTATATCACATTACCGTTCCCGCTGTATGTTTAAACCATGGATGTAAACACTGTGGTTCAGTCAGCTGTTCGGTCTCTCTCTACATCCCATGTGTCTGTCCATTGAGCTGTTTTTTCCAGTGATGAGTCTTGTTTTAAAGTTATAGTCTGCAATCGTATTCAAAAACATTTATTGTTATACTGGGTGAAATGGTCCTTCCATCCTTAGAGTAGCCAGTGAATAATGTGTTCAGAAAAAGGAAAGAAAAAAATCCGACCTCTCTGACAGCTTTAATCCTGTAAAAACTCTGACCAATCTGTTTTTTGCGGTCCGAGTGGCACGGATTGGTCAGAGGACCAGAGGATTGGCAGGGGGGAAAGAACCAATCAGATGCCTTCATTTTAAGTCCCGCCCACGCCCCCCTCCGTCTCATGTGCGCTTCCAGCCTGCCACTCTGCTTCCAGCCCCGTGTCCACCGGCTCAGTGTCCCAGTGTAACTCAGCAGGAGAGGCAACTGATGACTGTAGTGTTTGGAAGAAATGATCATTCCTGGAGTCTGAACCATCATCCAGGTGGTCAGTAACGTGTCTGTCACAATAACAGAGAAACATCCGTCATCTCCTCATCTTCATCTTCATTCTCTGGCAAAGCAGCAGTGTACGTGGACGTTCCTGCTGGAACTCTGTCCTTCTATGAAGTCGCCTCTGACAGACTGATCCAGACTGATCCCCACCTCCCCAGTATGGGGGTCCGTGGGGATGGAGGCATCTCCATCCCGGCAAAGGCGTAGAGCGCCGGTCCAGCTGGCGGTGCGCTGCGCTGCAGGCTCTGTTGCCACGGCTACGCCGTAGGGTACGGCGTAGGGTACGCACCATTCTGCGTTGGTGTAACGTGGAACCATAAATCAGCCTTCAGTGTGTGCTCTGTCTGCTGTTCTGAACTTCTGTGTTGTGCTCATTTTGCTGGGACGTCGGGTCCCTCCGCCGAGACACAACTTTTGCGGTATGTGTTCATTGTTGTGTCTAAAAATGATGCGCAGTGCCCACCCAATCAGAAACAGTACAGATATTCTGTGATATTTTTTTAGATTTATTAAAAAATAAAGGATCCCCATAACTTTGATTGGGTGGGCAGGACACACGTTTGGGTGGACACAGCCCACCCCTGCCCCCCCCTAAAACCGGCCTCGCTTACAGGTGAATTAGACATGGGGTAGTTTTGTTGAAAATGTGCTGTCCAAAATGTCCTGGAAAACTGGACTCCTGCAAATGCGCGTTCCCCAAAGTTTGTGGGGGCGTGGCCTTTTTTTTCAAATCTTGCTAGCTCTCCAACATCAGGGATTATACCTTTAAGTGTGATGAGAATTTTTTTTACTAAAATTAGACATTTTAACTAGAAATAGGAAAAATATTGTTATTTTGAGTTTTTGCAGTGATCCATTTTACTTATCCTGTGAAGGACAGAGTCATATTGATAAGTTCAGAAAAGTGTTTTTTATTGTTGTGTTTTGATGTATTTGATGTAAGCCCAGTGGATATTTAAAGCTTACAGAAGGCTGCATTTAACTGCTGCTATGTCATTCCTGCAGTATTTCTGCACGTGTTTTGGTCACTGCTATTATTTGTAATATATTATATTATTTGTAATCAGCACAAATTATCTGTTCCCATATGATCAAATCCACCATCCCCCCTGATTTCTTTTTGCAACTCGAGTACTGTACGTTCATCATGATGCTGGTTTCTACATCTCATTGTGAGTGAAATGTGAAAGACAGCAGTGCCCCCTGGAGGCCTGGCTCTGTACTGCGTGATCAGTGTACTGTCACTGGAAGTCTGCTAACAGCCACGTCAGTCCTTTTCGTTTTAAAACATTGTTTTAAAATGATCCACATGTATCACATGCCCCTCCATGCTCACTGCATGCCATGGGATGACAGGGACAACAACAAAGCATTTGTTAGTGTGTGTCCACGTGAATTATTTACACCACTGCCTCTGTGTGTTATGTTCCTGATGTTTAAAGGATAAAGGTTTGATGAATAATGGAAAGGATACATTGTGACCCAGAGAAACAGATCAGTGCAACTGTGTGATCGTTTGCAAAAGCTTTCACATTTTTTCATTCACATCAGTCCACAACAACAACGTTAACTGAGGGCAGCGCGTCAAAAACATTCTGCCTTCAAAAGGGTTTGAAGTTGCATGAACATCAGGTGTAACTAAAACCGTTTCCGAGAGGATAAGACCTTATACAAGACCCTGGAAAATAATCATAATAATAATAATAATAATAATACATTTTATTTATTTATTTATTTATTTATAGAGCGCTTTTAAAAGATCTCAAAGATGCTTCACAGACAAAGATAAAACATCGAGAAAATTAAAAATTAAAAACCACAGGATAGAAAAAAGATAAGAGATAAAAGATAAGATAAAGGGTAAGAAACAAATCACACATTAAAATGGTTTGGGAGTTGCCCAGAGCAGGAGAAGCACAGGAGGTCAGATCCACAACGGGCCAGCAATCACCCCTGACTCTAAATTACATCTGACTGAATTAAACAAAATTAATCAAGGGGGGGCGGGGGAAGGGGAATAAAAAAAGTAAAATCTATATATATATAAAAATGCTTAAAAACAAAAAGGGAGGGGGGAGGGTTTTTTTTCCTTTCGCTGCCGTCCTACCTGCCTCTTGCTGGGGCTCCCGGTCGGGCAACTTGGAGTCTGGTGGGGGGGCCCCCTGCTCGCCTCCTGGTGCATCATGGGTAGGTTTAATCTAACCCCCTGCTCGCCTCCTGGTGCATCATGGGTAGGTTTAATCTGACCCCCTGCTCGCCTCCTGGTGCATCATGGGTAGGTTTAATCTGAACCTCCTGGTGCATCAAGGGTAGGTTTAATCTGACCCCCTGCTCGCCTCCCTGATGCCCCAGTCTGACCTCACCTCTCATTGTAATATATATATATTACCAATTCTAATTCAAATAATTATTCTGGGCATTATCATGATATATTGTTTTATAGTGTATTATTATATTATGTTTTGAGATCTCATGGGATGTTAAACTATAGTATTATTATATTGTTATATTGTAGCAGGGCGAGTGCTACAGGGCCCGACCGACAGGACAGAGAGGACACGGGGTTTTCATGCAGAAACTCTTTATTCACCAGATCCCCCAAGACACACGTGCGCAGCAGAACCTTCTCCAGCAGCAGCACCTTCTCCCAGCAGAGCCCCTCTCTGAAGTGCAGCTGCTCCTTAAGAAGGCAGGCAGGGTGGAGAGGTTGAGGTCCAATCCGCTGAGTGGCTCCTCCACCCTGCCACACACCCCCATCGCCAACCTCAGGCCGGGGTCCATCCGGCCGAGCCAACCCCCCCGCCATCTGCACCTTCCCGGTTCGGCCGGCTGCTGAGCGGTCGGGAGGTCGCCCTCAGCGTCGGGCCGACCACAGAGACCTGTCAGGCGGTCGCCCTCGGCGTCGGGCCGACCAGCGGGACCGGTCGGGAGGTCGCCCTCGGCGTCGGGCCGACCAGCGGGACCAGTCGGAAGGTCGCCCTCGGCATCGGGCCAACCACCGAGACGGCCACTCCCGGGACCGGACCAAGGGTGGCCTCGGGCCAGACGGCATCCGCGGCCGTGGCCGGGGTGTGTCCAGGACCACCCCCTCCCCGACGCAACACTGCTCCGGCCGCTGGTCCGCCTCCGGAGCTGGCGCGTCCCGGGCCGCCTCCTCCTCGCCGAGCCCTGCTCTGGCCGCTGGTCCGTCCCCGTCTCCGCGACGAACCTCAGGCGTGGCGCGGGGGTGGGTCGTGCTGCGGGTCCCGCCGTTGCTGGCGCCACCTCAGGAGCCGTCGCCTGGTGGCCTGCAGCCTCTGCCTCCCGGCCTGTCGGCTGCAGCGCCACCAGCGCTGCCGCGGCCAACCTCAGGCTTGGCGCCGGGGTGGGTCGCTCCGTGGGTCCCGCCGCCTCGGGAGCCGTTGCTTGGCGGCCCGCAGCCTCTGCCTCCCGGCCTGTCGGCTGCGGCGCCACCAGCTCCTCCCGCGCTGCTGCGGCGAACCTCAGGCGTGGCACCGGGGTGGGTCACTCCGCGGGTCCCACAGCCTCTGCCTCCCGGCCTGCCGGCTGCGGCGCCACTAGCGCTTCCAGCGCCGCGAGCTGCTGCTCACCCTGGCCCTGAAGCAGGGCTGCCAGGTCCGCCAGGGCATGGGCCAGCGCTTCCAGGGCCCGCTCCGTGCCTCCCTCCTCCATCCTGTCGGGCCCAACCTTGGGCGCCAGTGTAGCAGGGCGAGTCCTACGGGGCCCGACCGACAGGACAGAGAGGACACGGGGTTTTCGTGCAGAAATTCTTTATTCACCAGATCCCCCAAGACACGGTGACTTCCGGTTGAGGGCGCATGGAGTGAAGACGTGTTACTCTCTAGCTCCCGCTTTAATTACCTTTATATACACCCACCTGTATTTATTGAACTGTAAACCACTGGTATTTTTCTTTATTCCTACCTCGATATACACTGACACGATTTAGGACCGAAAATGCCTCCCAAACCCGCTAAATCGCAAGAGAAGTCGGAGCCTGATGCAGCTGCCGTTAGCAAAGCCGAATTGATCGCCATATTGTCGGACCACAGATCAGCCTTGCTGGCTGAGCTCAAAACGTCATTTAAAGAGCTGAGTAAGAAACTGGACGGACTCCAGGAAACGGTCAACTGCCACGACACCAGACTGACATCTCTGGAGGATAATGCTGAGTCCCTTCACCAGCGGTTGGAGAAGGTGGAGACTCTTTGCGACACATTGCAGTCCGATAACCAGAAGCTAAAGGCTAAGCTAACGGACCTGGAGGGGAGGAGCAGGCGGAGTAACGGGCGGCTCGTCGGCTTACCTGAAGGGATTGAAGGCCCGCAACCCACCAAGTTTTTCTCCCTGTTGCTGAAGGAAGTTCTTGGTGAAGATGTTTTCCCCTCTGCACCGGAGCTGGACCGGGCTCACCGCAGCCTGGCTCCCAAGCCGGGTCGCGGGGACAGACCCCGGCCCGTCCTGATATGTTTTCACCGCTTCCAGAATAAAGAGCTGCTGATCCGGGAGGCCAGGAAGAGAGGCACGCTGCAATACCAGGGACACGCTTTCCGAGTCTACGAGGGCTACTCTGCAGAGGTGGTGAACCAGCGGAGGGCTTACACGGCGGCGATGGCGTCTTTATACAAGATGGGACTCAAACCCGCTCTCCTGTACCCGGCCAGGCTCCGCATAACGCAGATGGACGGCACCCGCGTTTGGCTTGGATCAGTGGCCGAGGCAGATAAGTTCATCCAATTCAATTCAATTCAATTTTATTTATATAGCGTCTAATACAACAGAGTTGTCTCTAGACGCTTTACAGAGACCCATACCCAGAACATGACCCCCGAGCAGTTATTACATAAACAATGGCAGGTAAAAACTCCCCTAGTGGGAGAAAAACCTTAAGCCAAACAGTGGCAAGGAAAAACTCCCCTTTAGGAGGGAAGAAACCTTGAGCAGGACCAGGCTCATCAGGGGGGACCCTCCTGCCGAGGGCCAGACTGGTGGGTCAGGGACGGCAACAGCACAGCAGGCAGGTGGAAGCAGCAACGGGATGACCGGGGGTGGGGACCGCAGGCCAGCACGCAGCTCCCGAAGCTCCGGCCCAATCAGCAAGTCCCAGGTTGGGGTGCAGGGTCAGGAAAAGACTTGTGCTCCGTAATGCAAGCTACAGCCACCCACGACCACCTGCAGGACAAAAGAGAGAAAAGGGAGGAGAAGGGGGGGCCAGCAACGGGATGACCAGGGTTGGGGACCGCAGGCCAGCACGCAGCTCCCGAAGCTCCGGCCCAATCAGCAAGTCCCAGGTTGGGGTGCAGGGTCGGGGAAAGACTTGTGCTCCGTAATGCAAGCTACAAGCCACCCACGACCACCTGCAGGTTCCGGTGTCCGGCAAAGGATGCTGCAACATGGACAAAAGAGAGAAAAGGGAGGAGAAGGGGGGGCCAGCACAAGAAACTACAGGAGCGACTCTGACACACTAAAGTTTACACTACCTAGAGATTTACCAACACCAGCTAGAGGTTTACTAAACACTAACTATAGGCTTTACTAAACAGAAATGTTTTAAGTTTAGTTTTAAAGGTGGAGGTGGTGTCAGCCCCCTTAACCCAGATTGGAAGTTGGTTCCATAGTAGTGGTGCCTGATAGCAGAACGCCCGCCCTCCAAATCTACATTTAGATACTCCAGGAACTACGAGTAAACCTGCACTCTGAGAACGGAGAGCTCTGACAGGAACATAAGGCACTATCAGGTCTTGCAAATAATGCGGAGCTAAGCCGTTTTGGGCTTTATACGCAAGTAATAAAATTTTAAATTGGATTCTGAATTTTACGGGTAACCAATGGAGCGACGCTAACACTGGAGAGACGTGGTCTCTCCTGCTGATTCCTGTCAGCACTCGTGCTGCTGCATTCTGGATCAGCTGGAGCCTATTCAGCAAATTACTTGGACATCCTGCTAACAACACATTACAGTAATCTAGTCTAGAAGATACAAACGCATGAACTAGTTTTTCTGCATCACTCTGCGAGAGGATTTTCCTAATCTTTGCAATATTACGGAGATGGAAAAATGCTATTTTACAAACCTGATTAACATATGGTTTAAACGACAAATCCTGATGGAAAACAACACCAAGGTTTCTCACAGTTGCACTGGAAGCCATTGCAACACCATCTAATCCCTTCCTAAGATGCTCTGGACCAAGAATGATAACCTCTGTTTTATCTGAATTTAGAAGCAAGAAATTTCTGGACATCCAGTCCTTGATGTCCCTAAGACATGCCTGAAGTTTAACTAACGGTTCTGTTTCATCCGGCTTCATAGACAAGTAGAGCTGCGTATCATCAGCATAACAATGAAAGTGTATGCCGTGATTCTGGATTATACTTCCCAATGGCTGCATGTATAAACTGAACAAGATTGGCCCTAGCACTGAACCCTGCGGAACACCATAACAGACCCTTGACTGTTCTGAAGAAACCTCATGTACATGAACAAACTGGAACCTGTCAGATAGATATGATTTAAACCAACATAGAGCTGTCCCTTTAATCCCAACAACATGCTCTAACCTGTGCAGTAAAATGCCATGATCTATAGTGTCAAAAGCAGCACTGAGGTCCAGTAGAACCAGTATGGAAACTAATCCCTTATCTGAGGCCATAAGGAGGTCATTCGTGACTCGAACCAGTGCTGTCTCTGTGCTATGATGCATTCTGAACCCTGACTGAAAGACTTCAAACAGATCATTTCTATACAAATAGTCACATAACTGGCTTGAAACTGCCTTTTCCAGAATTTTAGATACAAATGGAAGGTTGGAAATTGGTCTATAATTAGCTAAGGTGTCTGGGTCAAGAGAAGGTTTTTTAAGTAAAGGTTTAATTACTGCGACTTTGAAAACCTGTGGTACATATCCTAAACTTAGGGATAGGTTAATTTGGTCCAGTATTGTCGTACCAATAAGAGAAAAAATATGTTTGAATAGTCGAGTCGGGATGGGGTCTAACATACATGTGGTTGACTTAGCTCTATTGACGAGTGAGGTCAGCTCAGGGAGGTCTATAGGATCAAAATAGTCTAGAGACAAGTCAGAGCCTAGGGAAGTCGCTAAAGCTGAAGAAACACCTACAACCGGCTGGTTGATTTCTTCTCTAATTCTCGTGATTTTACTGTTAAAGAAGCTCATAAAGTCTTCACTACTGAGAGCTGCAGGAATGCACGGCTCAACAGAGTTGTGACTCTTTGTCAGCCTGGCTACAGTGCTGAACAGAAAACGTGGGTTACTTTTATTATCCTCTATCAACGATGAATAATAAGCTGTTCTGGCTTTGCGAATGGCTTTTTTATATACTATTAGAATATCTTTCCATTCACGATAAGAGTCTACAGACCTACAAGAGTACCACTTCCTTTCCATTTTACGCACGTTTTGTTTCAACATGCGGATATCTGAATTATACCAGGGAGTTAAGCTCCTGTGGCTAGAAACCCTCCTTTTCAAAGGAGCAACTTCATCTAAAGCTGAATGCAACAAATCAGCAGTGTTACTAGCAAGGAAATCCACATCTGCAGAGGTAGAACCCAGGTCACTGGCCTTGACTACATCACTATTTCGCACTGTCGTAAGATAAGCAATGGCCTCCCTAAATTTAACAATAACTTCATCAGACAAACATCTGCTAAAATAATACCTCCTATTTTGCACTTCAACATCAACAAAATTAAATTCAAACGTTATTAAGTAATGGTCGGATAAAAGGGAGTTTACAGGTGACACCAACAGACCATCAGTTTCAACACCGTAGGTGAGAACGAGATCGAGAGTATGATTAAAACAGTGCGTCGGTTTATTCACTTTTTGAGAGATACCCATTGATTCTAGAAGAGAATCGAAGGCTAATTTAAGATTATCGCTTTCAACATCCATATGAATTGAATATGGATGTGAATCACCCACTATGATGAATTTATCTGCGCTGATCAATAATCCAGAAAGGAAATCTGAAAATTCAGACAAAAACTCTAGATACGCACCAGCAGGGGGCCGGTACACTACCACTAACACAACTGGCTTTTCTCATTTCCAGCTCGGAAATTTCAGACCAAGCATAAGGCTTTCAAATGTATTATAATTGCACTTAGGTTCAATTTTTGTTTGGAGACTGGAGTTATAAATTGCTGCGACTCCTCCGCCTCGGCCCGTGCTTCTAGGAATGTGATGATTAAAGTAGCCGGGCGGAGTTGATTCATTCAAACTAACATACTCTTCCTCATGTAACCATGTTTCTGTTAAGCAGAAAATATCACTCCTGCTCTCTGTAATTATATCATTTACTAACAGAGACTTAGAGCTTAATGATCGTATATTTAGTAATCCGCATCTAATTTTTCGGTCTGTAGTTGGTACCAAATGTACATTGGTTTTAATTTTTACAAGGTTATTTTGGTTAACGCCTCCAAAACGCCGCACCTGGTGAACTTTTGGAGGGCGGGGAACTGCAACCACTTCTATTTTGCTAGGCACCTGGCCAGAGTCGCCAATATCATGTAATCCTACAGTTTTAGAGTCGCTAATTACATAATGCAATCTTACAGTTTGATTGGCAGGCGTTGGTCCTCGAGAAGCAGCAGAGAAGTGTGTTAAACTACAGCTCTGCATCCTGGCCTGGACCCTGCATTGTCAGGGGGAGTGTCTAATAACATTGGCCAGATTTCTAGACATAAGAGCTGCACCATCCCGGGTGGGATGAATGCCGTCCCTTCTAATCAGACCGGGCTTTCCCCAGAATGTCTCCCAGTTGTCAATAAAGCCCACGTCGTTTTCTGAACACCACTGAGACAACCAGCGGCGGAGCGAGAGCATGCGACTAAACATGTCATCGCTGGTCAGATTGGGGAGAGGGCCAGAAAAACCTACAGAGTCCGACATGGTTTTGGCGTAGTTACACACCGAGACAATATTGATTCTGGTTACTTCCGACTGGCGAAGACGGGAGTCATTAGCTCCGACATTGATGATAACTTTACCATATTTACGATTACCCTTTGCCAGTAGCTTCAAATTTGCTTCTATGTCGCCCGCTCTGGCCCCCGGGATACACCTAACTATGGTCTCTGGAGTCGGCCTCACATATCTCACAATAGAGTCTCCAATTACCAGGGTCGGTTTCTCAACAGATGTGTCGCTGAGTGGGGAAAAACGGTTAGACACATGAAGCGGGTGGTGGTGTTCCGTGAGCCCTTTAAGACTACCCTTCCTCCGAACCGTCACCCAGCTGCCCTGCCTGGCCGGCTGCCGGGGAGCTGCAGGGGAGCGGCTACGCTCAGCTGCTACGGGCCGGTCCGCAGAGGATTCTATCGGACTATGGTCTAGTTGGCCGAACCGGACCTCTAACTGACTGAGCCTCGCCTCCAGCCCTGCAAATAAGCTACATTTTAAGCACTTACCGTCTTCACTAAAGGAGGCAGAGGAATAACTAAACATTTCACACACTGAGCAGGAAAGAGGTGAAGCGGTGGGAGCCGGAGAGGCCATGCTAAGATGCTAACGGAGGCTAACGGACAGAAAATGTATCGGTGATTGGTGACAGTGAAAGTTACGGAAGAGAAAATGAGCGAGTGTTGAAATAAAGACAGTAATGTACCAGATATAGTGCTATTTTACCAGAAAACAGTCTAAGTTTTAGATAAAAAGTCGAGAGAGATCTGAGCCTGCAACGCCGTGCAGCAGCACAGACCGCAAACACCAGGAAGTGACGCGATGCGTGACGCAATACGTTACCCAATCAGCAGCAACCAGTGCCAACTTCTCCATCCATCCAGGCGTTTAAAGACTCCTCATAACGGTGTAATCTACAGTGATTTTGTAAGCCACGGAGTTTTTTTTTCTTTTCTTTTTTTTATTTAAGGTTTTTCATTGCACAGGTAAAATTTTTACAACCGTGATTTTTTTACTACTGGTGAGGTTTCTGTGCATTTATAATATAACGCAGTCAGTTTACAAACGATTGTTGTTGGTTTCTTTTTTTTTTTTTGAGGGGGGGGGGGGGGTTGCTTTTCATGTCTTTTCACTTATACATTTGTAGATGAGTAAGTTTTACTAGTTTTTTCTCTTTTATAGCTTGTCTTCTTATATTTGTTCAGGTCAGTTTGATACCCAGAGCATTTGCACTACCTCATTTCATTTACATATGTATGATTCTTTTTCTTCTTTTTTCTTTTTATTTATATTTTTTTCTTTTATTTATTTTTTTTTTCTTTCCCATTTTATCTATATTTTTGAAAATGAGCAAGCTCCACTGGTTTACTACCCTGTTCTATGGGTCTTTATATTGAGGCTGTTTTATCTACACTCTTTATCAGGTTTACAAGTAACAGGCTGGGCTGAGCTTGGTAGGTTTTTAAAGCACCATAGTTATTTCAACTTTTAATGCTGGTGATATTATGCAGTTCCAATTGCTTTACTTGTCATGGTACGGTTTTCTAGGACCCAAGTGCAGGAGACAGAGGGAGGCTGGAGGCAGGAGTTCTCAAAAAACAAGGGGTTTAATACAAAAAAGGCAAAAACAAAGCGCTGCAGAGCAGGATTGACAAAAACCAGGATCAGGACAAAAACTACGAGGAGACATGGAGGAGAGAACAGTACGGACCGACAGGGCACAAAGGAATGACAAGACAAGATATACTGAGGGGATAACGAGACATGACGAGACAGGTGCAGACACAATCAGGGCAGATGGGACACAGGCGGGGCAAGACAGAAACTGAAGGCAGGGGGGAATGTCAACCTTGACATTACTTATGTCTGGAATATGCACGTGCAAAGGGAATTATGTATCGGTATGTATCTTTTTTTTTTTTTTAGTATTATTATTCTTTTTTATTTATATATTATTATTATTATTTTTTTTTTTAAGTTTATATTCTATTTACAGTCATCTACCTCTCACCACGTTCAGCACTCCCCTCTGTATCAGGTGGGAAACTTAACGTATTAATCA
Source organism: Cololabis saira (assembly GCF_033807715.1). Taxonomy (NCBI): domain Eukaryota; kingdom Metazoa; phylum Chordata; class Actinopteri; order Beloniformes; family Belonidae; genus Cololabis; species Cololabis saira. The sequence goes on along the minus strand of NC_084608.1, from coordinate 2,120,030 downwards.
ACAGGCGGAATAGAGAGCTTTTTTTATTGTATTTTATTTTTTATTTTTCATTAGACAAGATAGGTAATCTGGAAGTCTGGAAGTTAGTTAGGGAAGGTGTGTTGTTTGTTCTAACAGCTGAAGTCACCTTAGGGTTGGGGGGAGGTTGTTTTTAGTTTACTGTCACTCAGGGTATAATGGCTGTTCATTCTTACCACTTAAGTATCTGGTTTAAACTTTATCGGCGCTGTATCACTTGCCTGATGTATAAATGCCTATTCATAATATATTTCACGCAGAAGCAGCATGACTGGAGACATTAACTTTGTCAGCTGGAATGTCAAGGGCCTGAATCATCCGGTAAAGAGGAAAAAAGCACTGGTACATCTTAAGCATATGAGGGCAGGAATTGCTTTTCTGCAGGAGACTCACCTTCGATGGTCGGACCACTCCCGTTTAAAATGTGGGTGGGTGGGGCAGGTCTTCCACTCCACTTTTCAGGCTAAGGCGAGAGGCGTTGCCATATTGGTGAATAAGGACATATCTTTTACCCCCTCTGATACCATTGTAGATTCAAACGGTCGTTACATTATAGTTACAGGCAAACTCTATAACACCAAGGTCATACTGGCTAATATATATGCTCCGAATTTTGACGACGCTCAGTTTTTCGAGTCTCTCATCAAATCACTCCCGGATCTAAATTCTCACCTGCTCATTATGGGAGGAGACTTTAATTTTTGTTTAGATCCTGGGATGGATAGATCATCAACTAGACGTGGTTATCCAGCATTCAAATCAGTTTCCCGGATGCAATCTTTTCTCTCAGAATTTGGTATGTCTGATATATGCGTTTTCTGCATCCTTAAAGCAGGGAGTACTCCTTTTTCTCCCATGTACACCACACTTATAGTAGAATTGATTATTTTTTCACTGACAATAAACTAACCCCATACATAGTGCTGGGCGGTATACCGGTTCATACCGAATACCGGTGTTTATTTTTCTTATGATATTCATTTTTCATATACCGTAAAACCGGTGAGTAGCGTACACAACGTTGGGAACGCCGCGCGGCGCGGCGGAACGTAGCGCCGCTGGACTCTGTTTGTGAGGGGACTGTTTAGCGAGTGAGCAGAGCCGGCAGGGAAAAGTCAACAGTGTCCGCGTGTAACCTAAATCTACCATGGCCTCAGCGTTAGGGCTCGGCCAAGTGAGTTGTTTGTTAGTTTGCTGGTGTTTTTTTTTCTCTCTCTGGGATTTTTGAGTTATTTATGAAGAAGTTCTGATTTCCCTGTGAGCAGTACTCGAGTTGAGGGGGGATGAGGGGGGATGGCATCCCCCCCTGAAATAAAAACGGTCAAAATCACCCCCCCTGAAATAAAAACGGTCAAAATCACCCCCCTGAAATAAAAATGGTCCAAATCATCCCCCCTGTAAAACTGCTATCCCCCCTTTCAATCCCTTATGTTATTTCATCAATGAATGTGGTTTTACTGCTATTTCAACATTTAGAGTCATCACCAGAAAAATAACTTATTTGACAATTTTCACCTGTTTCAAGTAAATTTTCACTTGAAATAAGTAGTAAAATCTGCCAGTGGGACAAGATTTATCTTCTTATTACAAGCAAAAAAATCTTGTCCCACTGGCAGATTTTCTACTTATTTCAAGTGAAAATCTACTTGAAACAGACTGTTCTATTTCGTCCCTACTGACCGCCAGGCGGTGCTGTAAGCACTGGATATCTCCCCTCGCGCATGCGCATGTCGAGTACAATACCAACAATGTCACGTCACCCGTGACCCCTGCATGACCCCCGGAAGGGGTATATCTTCCGGGGTCAAGCATGGGATCGGCTCCTTATTCTTCTCGCATCGCGCTGAAGTACAGGACGGAAATAAGGCTCATAAGGGGGGACCCTCCTTCCTTCGGCAGGAGGGTCCCCCCTTATGAGCCTGGTCCTGCTCAAGGTTTCTTCCCTCCTAAAGGGGAGTTTTTCCTTGCCACTGTTTGGCTTAAGGCTTTTCTCCCACTAAGGGAGTTTTTACCTGCCATTGTTTATATAATAATTGCTCGGGGGTTTATGTTTATGTTTATGTTTATGTTTATGTTCATGTTCTGGATCTCTGGAAAGCGTCTAGAGACAACTTCTGTTGTATTAGACGCTATATAAATAAAATTGAATTGAATTGAAATTGAATTGAAATAGAAGGCTGGTTGAAAGCTTCTTCCTTTCCTCCCTAAAACCGCCGGCCTCTGTGCAGCTTCGTGCCGTAAGGTAGGAGTAACGATCTCTGTCGTCCTCCGAGAGGCTGTGGCCACGCGGTATTTATTGGTGTTCGTTGCGGCGGCGGCGGCGTCTCCCCGCCCCGCCCCCCTGGGCCAGCTGGCAGAAGGTAAGCTGTTGGCTGCGCCCGACACCTGAATATTCTGTGCAGTTATTTTTTCTGCTTAAAAAAAAAAAAAAAAAAAAAGAAGAAGACAGAAAGGGTTTATTTTTTTTTCTTAAAAAAAAAAAACAACACCTTTTTTTTTTTTTGTCCTTCTTACAGCCGTGGTGAAGGCCACGCCCCTCTCCCACCGGCACACTTGTGGTGACGTCAGCGTTTCGCTCCCTCTCCCACTTTATTAATGTGACAACATTATTTTTTTCCTTGCAGATTATTTTTTCTTTAAAAAAAAAAATAATATAAGAAAGGAAAAGAACAGCGCCTTTTTGCCTGTTTTGCGGCCGTGGTGACGGCAGCGTTTCCGCTCCCTCTCCCACCGGCTCGTTCAGGGTGACGGCAGCATTCGCTCCCTCTCCCACTTACTGATGTGATATTATTATTTTTCCTTGCAGTTATTTTTTATTTTTTTCTTAAAAAAAAAAAAAAAAAGGAAAAGAAACAAGAGAGGATTGTTCTCTTCTTTTTGAGTAAAGACGCCTTTTTTGCCTTTTCTCATAGCCGTGGTGACGGTAGCGTGGCTGCTCCCCTCTCCCACCTGCATATCGGTGGTGACGGCAGCGTGCTCGCTGTGGTGACGGCAGCGTTTCCGCTCCCCTCTCCCACTGACACACCCGTATTGACGGTAGCGTGGCTGCTCCCCTCTCCCACCTGCATATCGGTGGTGACGGCAGCGTGCTCGCTGTGGTGACGGCAGCGTTTCCGCTCCCCTCTCCCACTGACACATCCGTGCTGACGGTAGCGTGGCCCTCCCCTCTCCCGCCTTCATATTGGTGGTGACGGCAGCGTGCTCGCTTTGGTGACGGCAGCGTTTCCGCTCCCCTCTCCCACCGACACCTACGTGGTGACTGCAGCGCGTCCGCTCCCCTCTCCCACCGGCACATCCGTGGTGACGGCAGCGTGACCGCTCCCACCGACACATTCGTGTGGACGGCAGCGTGTCCGCTCCTCTCTCCTGCCAGCACATCCGTGGTGACGGCAGCGTGTCCGCTCCCTCTCCCACCGGTCCCTGTGATGGAGCGTTCATGCCCAGGGTGCATGGCCGCCCTGGATCCTGCGGTTGACCAGGACCTCTGCGTGTCATGCCTGGGCCCTGAGCAGCCGGGGCCGTCGGCCAGCCTCCCCTCATCCCAGCCGGGGTCTTCGCTGAAGCGATCGGCGAAGAGAGTGGTGGGGGCCCCCAAACGACGGCGGATGACGAGCCAGCTCTCCTCGAAGGTAGATCGCTTGGCTGCCGACATGGAGCAGATGAAGGCACTCCTCCTCAATCTGCAACCTGGTACTGGCCAGGTGGAACCTGCCGTGCCAGAGTTTGCTCTGGGGTCGCCACCGCCGCTGCCAGAGGACGCAATCTCCATTGCAGCCTCGGCGAGCCACTTCAACGTGTCATCAGGGGACCCGGCCTCACAGCGCTCGGGGTTCTCCTCGCACTCATCTGCCCAGAGCTCTCGGGAGGGGACGGTTTGTTCCTCTGTGCAGAGCATTATCCGCACTGCCCTGGCACACTTGCAGCTGGATGCACCGCGTGCGGAGGTGGCCTCTAGCGCCTTCCACAGGCGCAATCCTTCTCCGGTGGAATTCACCATTCCGCCTTCGTCGGATTTTTTGAGGGAGCTGCACTCATGCTGGAGAGATGTCACAGCCCTCTCCAGGCTAACAGCTGATGACCGTGCTCTGACGGCGATGGAGGACGCTGCAGTGGCTGGTCTCCACCACATGCCCCCCATCGAGCCCTCCATTGCAGCACTGATAGTGGCTCCTGATGAGGCTCTGAAGCCAGATCCCAAGTGCCCCTCTACCCAGTGTAGGGTTACTGATGGGCATATTTGTAGGGCTTATGAAACAGCGGCGCGCATCGGCCGGCTGGGGATCACCCTTTCTCATCTGCTACTGGCTCTCTCCACCTCCCTGCAGGATGCACAGGTGGATGATTCCACACGGGACTTGTGTGATGTGTCCCTACAGGCTTTTGCCTCCCAGACGAGGGAACTGGGGCGGCTGATGTCCACCCTGGTGCACACGCGCCGTCATGTCTGGCTGGCGCAGTCACCCCTGACGGAGACTGCTCGTAGGGTTCTTCGTCAGGCACAGGCAGAACCGGGGGAGCTGTTTGGGGCAACTGCCCTGGAAGCTCTGAACCGCACCGCCCTGGCCGATGAGACCAGGCAGCGACTGGTGCACCTTCACAGGAGGGCGCCCGCTTCCCGTACACCGAGGGGCCCTTCGTCCGCCCCTGGACGTCGCCCCCAGCCTCCTGCCCGCAGGAGCCAGCGCAGCTCCCAACGGCCCGTTGGACAGCCTGCCGGGGGGTTTCGCCCCCCTGTGCGCGGACCGCCCCAGCAGCGTCGGGGTGTTGGCCTCGACCATCGCCCCCCCGGCACGTCCAGAGGCCGGGGGAGACGGCGCTAGGGCCACGGGGCCGGTCGTCGGCTGCTTTTCCCGGCAGCAGCTCAGTCACTGGGCTGCCTGCTCGTCGGACCCCTGGGTAATTTCCACCTTAACCCACGGGTACGTACTGCAGTTCCGACACCGGCCCCCTACCTCCGGCCGGGTCAAGATGACCGTCATCAGAGACCCGGCGAACATTCTGGCTCTGACTCAGGAGTTGTCCGTCCTGCTGGCCAAGGGCGCCATTGTGCCGGTAGACCCCCTGCTGCAGCCCCAGGGGTTCTACTCAACCTACTTTCTCGTCAGCAAGAAAGACGGCGGCCTTCGTCCCATCTTGGACCTGAGAGGCCTCAACGGGTACATGAAGGCCCTGCCCTTCCGGATGCTGACCACAGCAGATGTTCTGCGTGCGGTCGGTCAGGGGGAGTGGTTTACGACGGTAGATCTACAGGACGCTTACTTTCACGTGCCGATTGCGGCACAGCACCAGCGGTTCCTGAGGTTCGCCTATCAGGACCGCCATTACCAGTTCAGGGTGCTCCCGTTCGGGCTCTCCCTGTCCCCAAGAGTTTTCACCAGGTGCGTGGCGGCAGCCCTCGCTCCCCTGCAGGCACAGGGTATGAAGGTTCTGCCGTACCTGGACGACTGGCTGATATGCGCGCCGTCCCGAGAACAAGTGGTGGCAGACACGGCCCTCCTTTTGTCGCATGTGGCCAAACTAGGGCTCACAGTGAACAGAGGGAAGAGCTGTCTGGCTCCCTCCCAGCGAGTCGCCTACTTAGGATTGGTACTCGACTCGGTGACCATGAGGGCCTGTCTCTCACCGCGGCGTGTGAGCGACATCCTGCGGCTCCTCCCCCGATTCAGGAGGGGCACACGGCTGCCTTACCTCCAGTTCCTGCAGCTTTTGGGCAGATTAACAGCCGCCTCGGCTGTTGTGCCTTTGGGCCTGCTGAGGCTACGCCCCCTGCAGATGTGGCTGAACAGCCTTCGCCTGGATGCCGAAAGGCACAGGCACAGGCTAGTCAGGGTGTCGCGGGTGTGTGTCCATGCCCTGGCACCCTGGAAAGACGGGGCATTCCTGCTGGGGGGTGTGCCCTTGGGCACTATCACCTCCTTCCGGGAGACTGTCACCGCAGATGCCTCCCTCTCGGGGTGGGGTGCTGTTTGGCGCGGCAGGCCTGCCCAAGGGCAGTGGTCTGCGCGGGACCGCACACGCCACATCAATGTGCTGGAGCTCCGTGCTGTACACCGAGCACTCGAGCACTTTTTACCTCACCTATGGGGGAGGCACGTACTGGTTCGGTCGGACAATGTGTCCACTGTCTCCCAGATCAATCACCAGGGGGGCACCGGGTCTGCACAGCTGCTGCGGGTGTCTCGGGGCCTTCTGACGTGGGCCGCTCCTCGCCTCCTCAGCCTGCGGGCGATATACCTGCCAGGGGTCAGGAATCAGGTGGCAGACTTCCTGTCCCGACACAAGCCTCCCCCAGGAGAGTGGCGGCTTCATCCGGAGGTAGTGGGGATGATTTGGGTCCTCTTCGGCAGAGCGGTGGTGGACCTCTTCGCCTCGGGCGTCTCGGCTCACTGCCCCCTCTGGTTCTCCTGGACAGAGGAGATCAGTCCTCTGGGTCAGGATGCCCTAGGGCACGAGTGGCCCGACGGGCTCCTGTACGCGTTCCCCCCACTACCTTTAATCCTGCCGACGTTGCAGAGGGTCCTCCAGAGAGGTCACAGGCTCCTCTTGGTGGCCCCCTTCTGGCCGGGGAGACCGTGGTTCCCACTACTCCGGAGGCTCTACTGCGGCACACCATGGCGCCTACCCGACCGGAGGGACCTTCTGTCCCAGCTGGGGGGTCGGATTTGGCATCCCGACCCCCGTCGCCTTCAACTCTGGGTCTGGCCACTGCAGGGCCCGACCCGTTAGTGTCAAGCTGTACTGAGCCCGTCAGGGCTACCATCTTGAACGCTTGTGCGCCCTCCACCCGCCTCCAGTATGAGTACAAGTGGAGGAGATTCTCTGCCTGGTGTGCGGACAGGGCAGAGGACCCTATGCTTTGCCCTGTGGCCACGATCCTGGAGTTCCTTCAGTCCCTCCTGGATGATGGCCGTGCTCAGTCCACCTTAAGGGTGTACGTGGCGGCCATTTCATCACGACATGCCCTGGTCGAGAATGCCACTGTGGGGTGCCACCGGCTGGTTTCTCTCTTTCTTAGGGGGGCTCTGAGGCTGCGCCCCCCGAGGACCCCAAGGGCCCCGGTGTGGGACCTGTCTATGGTACTAGGTGCCCTCTCTTCTCCACCTTTTGAGCCCTTGGCCCAGGTGGACCTGAAGTGTCTCTCTATGAAGACGGCTTTTCTCCTCGCTATGACGTCAGCAAAGCGAGTCAGTGAGTTACATGCCCTGTCAGTCAGCGGGTACTGCCTGAGGTGGAACCCGGTTGGCTCAGGGGTTACGTTGTGGCCAAACGTGGCGTTCCTGCCCAAGGTCCTGCCACGCGATCATGCTAATCGGCCTATCCAGCTTGCCCGGTTCAACCCCGAGCCTGCGGAGGGTGGGCCAAGCCCTTTGTGCCCCGTACGGGCCCTTGCTGCTTATGTTGCTGCCACCGCGCCTGTGCGACGGTCGGAGCAGCTTTTTATCTGTCATGGTGGCCCTAACAGGGGGCGTGCTATTTCTAGACAGCGCCTGTCCCACTGGGTGGTGGACACCATCGAGCACGCCTACAGGGCCAGTGACCGCCCCTTACCAGTGGGGGTGAGGTGCCACTCGACCAGAAGCGTTGCAGCTTCTTGGGCTGCCCTGAAGGGGGTGCCTCTGGAGGACATCTGCGCAGCAGCTTCGTGGACGTCGCCGGACACGTTCTCCAGGTTTTACCGGATCAATGTCGCCACTCCCCAACCATTGGGCGTGGTTCTACTCCCGGGTCCTTCTGCCCCTGGTCAGTGAGGTATGTGACCGGGATTCTATGTGACATTGTTGGTATTCGTCATCCAGTGCTTACAGCACCGCCTGGCGGTCAGTAGGGACGAAATAGAACGAAAGTTACGCCTGTAACTACGGTTCTATGAGTCCCGGATGACCGCCAGGCCTGCCGGTCACTCCGAATCCTCGTGCTCTCGCGAGAAGATTCTAGGAGCCGATCCCATGCTTGACCCCGGAAGATATACCCCTTCCGGGGGTCATGCAGGGGTTACGGGTGACGTGACATTGTTGGTATTGTACTCGACATGCGCATGCGCGAGGGGAGATATCCAGTGCTTACAGCACCGCCTGGCGGTCATCCGGGACTCATAGAACCGTAGTTACAGGCGTAACTTTCGATTTATTGCTTGTGTAGTTGTAAAATACAGATGAACAGGACCTTGAAAAAAATAATCGCATATTAAATCGCAATATTGAGGAAAATAATCACAATTAGATTATTTTCAAAAATCGTTCAGCCCCTCATTAGAATCATAAGTGCTGCCACCTCATTGTAAACGGCATCATTTTGTGAGGGCATGCAAACCTGTATTTATACTAGTGTGGACATTAATGTTTTTCTGCAATATTTCGTCCTCATGACAGTAAAATAGGCCATTCTAGGTCAATTTACTGCAGCAATTCCTTTCCAAATCATTAGAAAATGTGGTTAACACGCAGTTGTGCATGAAAAAAAAATACCGTGATATACCGTGAAACCGATATAATTTTGAAAAATACTGTGATATACATTTTTGGTCATACCGCCCAGCACTACCCATACATACGTTCTTGTGAATATCAAACTATAATAATATCTGACCATGCTCCCCTTTTGTTGAAACTGAACTTGCCTGAATCCAGAACAACTAGAAGAAACTGGAGGTTCAACTCTTTACTATTAGCAGATGAGAATTTTGTAAATTTTTTATCTGAACAAATTTCTCTATTTTTAGAAATTAACATGACCACGAATGTTTCCGTTTCCACTGTTTGGGAAGCCCTTAAGGCTTATTTAAGAGGGCAAATAATATCTTTCATGGCCAATAAGAGAAAGAACTCAGGAGCAAAACTATTAAAACTTGACAAACAAATAGCTGAAATTGATAGGAGATATGCACATCTCCCAACTCCTGACCTATATTAAGAGCGCCTGAAACTTAAAGCAGAATATGACCTTGTTTCGTCATCCCTTATAGAAAATCTACTGCTCAGGTACAGAAGTGCTACATATGAGCATGGTGAGAAGGCGGGGGAAATTTTAGCCAGACAATTGAAGGGGGCAAGAGCTAAACAAATTATCAATGGGGTGCTTTCTCAGGACGGGGTGGTCACGGTAGACCAACAGGACATAAACAACATTGTTAAAAACTATTACAGTAAGCTGTACACCTCCAGCAGCCCCTCCGATCCCAACGCCATGCAGAACTTTTTTAAGGATCTAAACACCCCATCATTGTCTCAAGATCAGGTCTCAGATTTAGATAAACCGTTAACACAACAAGAAATAGTGGACGCCATTAAGTCCCTACAAACCAAAAAATCACCAGGTCCGGATGGCCTGCCGTGTGAATTTTATGTGAAATTCTCCACACAGTAAGCTCCCATTCTGACGGCCATATTCGGAATCATTGGAATCAGGATTATGGAAAACTGTTCACACAAACCAAGCAAGATCTGGCTAACTGGACCCCCATGTACACCTTGCTTATAGGCAGAGTCAATGCAATTAAGATGACTGTGCTCCCAAAATATTTGTACTTGTTTCAATGCCCGCCTGTATTTATTCCTGGCACTTTTTTCAAAAAAATTGACTCAATGGTGTCATCATACATTTGGAATGGCAAACAGCCACGCTTGCGCAAGGAGTTTTTGCAAAGAGCAAGACATGATGGAGGCATGGCCCTTCCAAATTTACGGTTTTACTACTGGGCTGCCAATTTGTATTGCATGTCACACTGGACATATTACCATCTAGATCAGGAAAGTCTTACCTGGGTGAAATTGGAGACACATTCTTGTGGCTCTGTTTCCTTACCAGCCCTAATGGGTGCAGCACAGCCTTTATCAATGAACATAACCAATGCTAACCCTGTAGTCAGCCACTCGCTCAAAATCTACTCTCAATTTAGAAAACGTTTTAATCTGCAGGATATGAGCCTTTCCAGCCCAGTAGCCTCGAATCACTGCTTCCCACCCTCAAAGCTTGACACAGCTTTTAATTTGTGGCATCGAAGGGGTCTGAAATGCTTTAATGATCTCTTTATCGACAATATATTCGCCTCTTTTTCGGATCTGTCCAAGAAGTTTAATATACCTGTGGCAGGGTGGAGGAGCTGCAGCCACTCAGGCTGATTAGGGCACAGGTGGGCCCAATCAGCCTCTCCACTCTGCCAGCCTTCATAAGGCATGGCTGCCCAGCAGCAAGGGCTCCTGAGAAGCTGTGTGAAGGTGCTTCTGCACGTGTTGGCGGTGTTTTATGGTCTAATAAAAGGGTCTGCACGAAACTCTGTGTCTCTCCATCCTTCGGTCGGCCCCGGTAGCACTCGCCCTGCTACATCTGGCGCCCAACGTGGGGCGCGAAGGATGGAGGAGAGAGGCATGGAGCGGGCCCTGGACACGCTCGCCCGGGCCATGGCGGGCATGGCGGCCGCCTTCTGGGACCAGGGCGAGCGGCAGCTGGCCGCCATAGAAGCCCTGGTGGCCGCGGGGCGACCCACCCCTGCACCCCGTCTGAGGGCCGACGCAGCAACGCGGGAGGAGCTGGCGGCGCCGCAGCTGAGAGGCCGGGAGGCAGAAGCTGCGGGCCGCCAAGCGACGGCTCCCGAGGCGGCGGGATCCGCGGAGCGACCCATCCCTGCACCCCGTCTGAGGTTCGCCGCGGCAGCGCTGGTGGCGCTGCAGCCGACCGGCCGTGAGGCAGTGGCTGCAGGCCGCCAGGCGACGGCTCCCGGGACGGAGGCGGAGGCGGAGTTGGCGGGGAAGGCGGCTTCGGAGGCGCAGCCGCCAGCGACGGCGGGTCCCGCGGAGACGGGGCCGGACCTGCAGCCAGAGCAGAGTGTGGGGGAAGAGGCGGTCCTGGAGGCGGACCAGCAGCCCGCGCAGGGCTGCGTCGCGGAGGTGAAGGAGGCAGTCGTGCGCGCACCGGGTGGCCCGAGGCCACCATGGGCCCGGCCCCGAGCGCATCCTCCACGGCAGGCGGGCCGGGGGCGACCACCCGACCAGGAAGCCCGGAGGGTTCCTCTCCCGCTCCGAGGGGGCGGGGGGGGGGGGGGGAGTAGGCTCGGCCGGACGGACCCCGGCTCGAGGTTGGCGTTGGGGGTGTGTGGCAGGGTGGAGGAGCTGCAGCCACTCAGGCTGATTAGGGCACAGGTGGGCCCAATCAGCCTCTCCACTCTGCCAGCCTTCATAAGGCATGGCTGCCCAGCAGCAAGGGCTCCTGAGAAGCTGTGTGAAGGTGCTTCTGCACGTGTTGGCGGTGTTTTATGGTCTAATAAAAGGGTCTGCACGAAACTCTGTGTCTCTCCATCCTTCGGTCGGCCCCGGTAGCACTCGCCCTGCTACAATACCCAGTTCCCATCTATTTAGATACTTCCAGATAAGGGATTATGTTAAGAGTGTTCTTCCACAGTTCCCCAATAAACCCTCTAAATCAATCACAGATGACATCATATCATTTAACCCAACGAAGAAGGGAGCAATCTCACATATTCTCGGGTTATTCTCAGAATTAGACTCCCCCTCCTTGGCTAGAATTAGGACTGCATGGGAAGAAGACCTCCAAACAGCAATACATGACGGAACCTGGTCAAAAATTGTGAAAAGAGTTCACTCTTCTTCGATGTGTGCACGACACTCACTAGTTCAATTTAAAGTGATACACAGGCTGCACCTCTCAAAAGCAAAACTGTCTAAAATATATCCACAAATTAACCCCATATGTGACAGATGTAAATTGGAGGACGCAACATTAATCCACATGTTTTGGCTCTGTCCGAGGTTACAGGGGTATTGGAAGGCTATTTTTGAAGCTCTCTCCACGGTGTTAGCGGTTAAGATCGACCCAAACCCTCTGATGTCTATATTTGGGATTATTCCTGATGGAATGAAGTTACCTGTAAGGGGACACAAAGTAATCGCTTTTACCACCCTTCTGGCACGCCGCCTGATACTATTGGGGTGGAAGGAGGCTGTCCCACCCTCAGTTTCCCACTGGATAAGGGATGTGCTGTCAAATCTGAAACTGGAGAAAATCAGGTATACACTACGGGGCTCTGAAAAGAAGTTTTTTAGAGTATGGAGACCTTTTTTGACCTTTTTTGATAAACCCTCCGCACAAGTGCAGTAATTAATCTTAGTCAGATACCCGTATGGGGTTGCTGGCGTCTCAGGCCTTGTCATGCTGCTTCTACAATATGTTTTAGTCTTTAATTATACTGTGTTTCACTAAGCGCCTTGTATTAATGGGTTACTCAGTCTTGAGAAGTCTTTGTTATACAAACATATGTTGTAAAATCTCACTAAGTAGAATAAGCCTAACATCATTGAGTGACAGTAGGGATAAGGGAAGTTCATACTGGTTCTACTGGACCTCAGATAAGGGACTAGTGTCCATACTGGTTCTACTGGAGCTCAGATAAGGGATTAGTGTCCATACTGGTTCTACTGGACCTCAAATAAGGGATTAGTGTCCATACTGGTTCTACTGGACCTCAGATAAGGGATTAGTGTCCATACTGGTTCTACTGGACCTCAGTGCTGCTTTTGACACTGTAGATCATGGTATTCTACTGCACAGGTTAGAGCATGTTGTTGGGATTAAAGGGACAGCTCTACGTTGGTTTAAATCATATCTATCTGACACGTTACAGTTTGTTCATGTACATGAGGTTTCTTCAGAACAGTCAAGGGTCTGTTATGGTGTTCCGCAGGGTTCAGTGCTAGGGCCAATCTTGTTCAGTTTATACATGCAGCCATTGGGAAGTATAATCCAGAATCACGGCATACACTACCCAACCTTGGTGTTGTTTTCGATCAGGATTTGTTGTTTAAACCATATATTAATCAGGTTTGTAAAATAGCATTTTTCCATCTCCGTAATATTGCAAAAATTAGGAAAATCCTCTCGCAGAGTGATGCAGAAAAACTAGTTCATGCGTTTGTATCTTCTAGACTAGATTACTGTAATGTGTGTAGCAGGATGTCCAAGTAATTTGCTGAATAGGCTCCAGCTGATCCAGAATGCAGCAGCACGAGTACTGGACAGGAATCAGCAGGAGAGACCACGTCTCTCCAGTGTTAGCGTCGCTCCATTAGCTACCCGTAAAATTCAGAATCCAATTTAAAATTTTATTACTTGCATATAAAGCCCAAAACAGCTTAGCTCCGCATTATTTACAAGACCTGATAGTGCCTTATGTTCCTGGCCGAGCTCTCCGCTCCCAGAGTGCAGGTTTACTCGTAGTTCCTAGAGTATCCAAATGTAGATTTGGAGGGCGGGCGTTCTGCTATCAGGCACCATTTCTATGGAACCAACTTCCAATCTGGGTTAAGGAGGCTGACACCACCTCCACCATTAAAACTAAACTTAAAACCTTTCTGTTTAGTAAAGCCTATAGTTAGTGTTTAGTAAACCTCTAGCTGGTGTTGGTAAATCTCGGTAGTGTAAACTCTAGTGTGTTAGAGTCAGTAGTCATAGTTGCAGCTATAGAACAAGACTATAATAGTTAGTCTCAAACATAGCTTGGTGGTAGATATGCTGCTATAGGCCTATGCTGCAGGGGGGACCGACATGATCCACTGGGCGGTGCCTCTCACCCTTCTTCTCCTCTCCTCTTCCCTTCCTCTCTTCTTCATTTCCATTTTTATTTATTATAAATATCTCATAGCTATCGTTTTTGTCCATCGCTCCTGTAGTTTCTTGTGTCGCTTTGTCGCTGATGCTCGTTCGCATCGCATGGGACATGGTTTAAAAGCCTGAATTATGGTTCCGCGTTAAATCGACGGCGTAGGCTCTGCGTTGGTGTAACGCAGAACCATAAATCAGCCTTAATAGTGTACAGAGCCGCTGCTCTTCTGCCAGAGCGATGCTTTGTTCCCTCCCCTGCTACACGTCATTCAGGCAGCCAATCAGCACAGAGCCTCATTATCATAGCCCCGCCCCTCAGAATCCCTCATAGAGAAGGAGGTTAGAGAATTGGAAAATAAAGACATGGCCCAGAGCAGTGTTGTGCATGAACGAGTTCAAATGAACACCTTCATTGAACTCGTTCATTTCTGTGAGAACGTTAAACTGAACGCAACATATTTGCAAATAAAGAACTTGAACGTGAACTTGTTCATTCTGTAGATCAAGAACTGGAATTTGAACTGTTCAGATTATGTGAGTTTCAGGTTCACTGTTTAGGTCCAATTATGGAATAATCCTTCTCATTTCACCAGCGGGCGGCGTGCACATTTAAAATACTCCACGAGCCCGGTGCAGTCTTTACATGACCAGTGAAGAGAGAGACGTTGCAGACGCAGCGTCAGCGAGCCGTCAGATGATGATCCGCTTATCATTATCTGCAGGAATTTTACACATCGTCTCCCAAAGAGTCCGACGGTAAAAATCTAACTTTTCTGGGCAAATTATGTCCACCTGCACTGAGAAAACAAGTCTGAGCGTCTGTCTCGTCAACTTCACATGTAAAACGTCATGCAGAGTTAAAGCATCCGTCCAGTGTGAGGAAATATCTGCAAGTCCTTAACAATCAAACAAAGTTAACAGGAAAGACCAAGAAGACCCAACAGCCCCAAACGACCCCAGTCCCACTGCTGCTCCTTCAGGGGGTTGATTTACCTGCAACAGGTAGACAAACTGATAATGGACGACATTGTTGGAGATTTACGGCCTCAGTAAAGTTGAAAAGCCTCTAGAACAATACATGATAGTATACACCAGGGTCTCCAGCCCTGGTCCTCTGGACCCAGGGGCGCAGATAGGATTTTTGAACTGGGGGGGACCAAGCTGTCAGCAAATGATTCCAACTATTTTGTGTAAATGCATATATATATATATATATATATATATATATATATATATATATATATATATATATATATATATATATATATATATATATATATATATATATATATATGACCAGAAACTCTTTTAGGGGGCCGGACCACATGTGGTCATGAACTTCTTATGATTAGCTAAAATTATCTGGTAACTTATGCAGTAATATCTTTATGTAAAGAATATGCACTTTGGGATTTTTATTTTTTAACAGTGAAGCAAATAAAATAATACTGAACTCCATTGAAAAAACCTTCAAATTAACACAACGATGGTCGATGGTTGTGATGAAGTTAACTTACATTGTTACTGAAATGAGTCCACATTTACCTACAAAATATGTGCCGAATTACATTGAAGTGGCTAATGAATGTTATTTTGTTGTATGCTTGTTGTAAATGGTGTATGTTTATAAGGGAGTTCTGCAGCAGCTGGACAGAGTTCAGTATCTCCAGCACACACCTCCACACACCCCCCCCCCCCTTTTTGTTATAAACATGTTATGAAAATATTATAAATTAGTAAATAACTGAAAAGACCCCCCCCCCCCCCTTTGTGTTATAAACATGTTATGAAAATATTATAAATTAGTAAATAACTGAAAAGACCCCCCCTTTGTGTTATAAACATGTTATGAACATATTATAAATTAGTAAATAACTGAAAAGACCCCCCCCCTTTGTGTTATAAACATGTTATGAAAATATTATCAATGAGTAAATAACTGAAAAGACCCCCCCTTTGTGTTATAAACATGTAATAAATGTGTTATAAATTAGTAAATAACTGAAACCCCCCCCCCTTTGTGTAATAAACATGTGATAAATGTGTTATAAATTAGTAAAAAACTGAAAAGACCCCCCCCCTTTGTGTTATAAACATGTTATGAAAATATTATAAATTAGTAAATAACTGAAAAGACCCCCCCTTTGTGTTATAAACATGATATGAAAATATTATAAATTAGTAAATAACTGAAAAGACCCCCCCCCCTTTGTGTTATAAACATGTTATGAAAATATTTTAAATTAGTATATAACTGAAAAGACCCCCCCCCTTTGTGTTATAAACATGTAATAAATGTGTTATAAATTAGTAAATAACTGAAAAGACCCCCCCCTTTGTGTTATAAACATGTAATAAATGTGTTATAAATTAGTAAATAACTGAAAAGACCCCCCCTTTGTGTTATACACATGTAATAAATGTGTTATAAATTAGTAAATAACTGAAAGGACCCCCCTCTTTGTGTAATAAACATGTAATAAATGTGTTATAAATTAGTAAAAAACTGAAAAGACCCCCCCTTTGTGTTATAAACATGATATGAAAATATTATGAATTAGTAAATAACTGAAAAGACCCCCCCCTTGTGTTATAAACATGTTATGAAAATATTTTAAATTAGTAAATAACTGAAAAGACCCCCCCTTTGTGTTATAAACATGTAATAAATGTGTTATAAATTAGTAAATAACTGAAAAGACCCCCCCCTTTGTGTTATAAACATGTAATAAATGTGTTATAAATTAGTAAAAAACTGAAAAGACCCCCCTTTGTGTTATAAACATGTAATAAATGTGTTATAAATTAGTAAAAAACTGAAAAGACCCCCCCTTTGTGTTATAAACATGTAA
The DNA here is from genome assembly GCF_033807715.1 of Cololabis saira. Taxonomy (NCBI): domain Eukaryota; kingdom Metazoa; phylum Chordata; class Actinopteri; order Beloniformes; family Belonidae; genus Cololabis; species Cololabis saira. Next base: position 2,103,549 of record NC_084608.1, on the reverse strand, counting down.
TAAATGTGTTATAAATTAGTAAATAACTGAAAGGACCCCCCTCTTTGTGTAATAAACATGTAATAAATGTGTTATAAATTAGTAAAAAACTGAAAAGACCCCCCCCCTTTGTGTTATAAACATGATATGAAAATATTATAAATTAGTAAATAACTGAAAAGACCCCCCCCTTTGTGTTATAAACATGTTATGAAAATATTATAAATTAGTAAATAACTGAAAAGACGCCCCCCCTTTGTGTTATAAACATGTTATGAAAATATTATAAATTAGTTAATAACTGAAAAGACCCCCCCTTTGTGTTATAAACATGTTATGAAAATATTATAAATTAGTAAATAACTGAAAAGACCCCCCCCTTTGTGTTATAAACATGTTATGAAAATATTTTAAATTAGTATATAACTGAAAAGACCCCCCCTTTGTGTTATAAACATGTAATAAATGTGTTATAAATTAGTAAATAACTGAAAAGACCCCCCCTTTGTGTTATAAACATGTAATAAATGTGTTATAAATTAGAAAAAACTGAAAAGACCCCCCCTTTGTGTTATAAACATGTAATAAATGTGTTATAAATTAGTAAATAACTGAAAGGACCCCCCTCTTTGTGTAATAAACATGTAATAAATGTGTTATAAATTAGTAAAAAACTGAAAAGACCCCCCCTTTGTGTTATAAACATGATATGAAAATATTCTGAATTAGTAAATAACTGAAAAGACCCCCCCTTGTGTTATAAACATGTTATGAAAATATTTTAAATTAGTAAATAACTGAAAAGACCCCCTCTTTGTGTTATAAACATGTAATAAATGTGTTATAAATTAGTAAATAACTGAAAAGACCCCCCCTTTGTGTTATAAACATGTAATAAATGTGTTATAAATTAGTAAAAAACTGAAAAGACCCCCCCCTTTGTGTTATAAACATGTAATAAATGTGTTATAAATTAGTAAAAAACTGAAAAGACCCCCCCTTTGTGTTATAAACATGTAATAAATGTGTTATAAATTAGTAAATAACTGAAAGGACCCCCCTCTTTGTGTAATAAACATGTAATAAATGTGTTATAAATTAGTAAAAAACTGAAAAGACCCCCCCTTTGTGTTATAAACATGATATGAAAATATTATAAATTAGTAAATAACTGAAAAGACCCCCCCCTTTGTGTTATAAACATGTTATGAAAATATTATAAATTAGTAAATAACTGAAAAGACGCCCCCCCTTTGTGTTATAAACATGTTATGAAAATATTATAAATTAGTAAATAACTGAAAAGACCCCCCCCCCCTTTGTGTTATAAACATGTTATGAAAATATTTTAAATTAGTAAATAACTGAAAAGACCCCCCCTTTGTGTTATAAACATGTTATGAAAATATTATAAATTAGTAAATAACTGAAAAGACCCCCCCCTTTGTGTTATAAACATGTTATGAAAATATTATAAATTAGTAAATAACTGAAAAGACCCCCCCCCCTTTGTGTTATAAGCCTGTTATGAAAATATTATAAATTAGTAAATAACTGAAAAGACCCCCCCCTTTGTGTTTTAAACATGTTTTAACAATTTTATAAATTAGTAAATAACTGAAAAGACCCCCCCCCCTTTGTGTTATAAACATGTTATAAAAATATTATAAATTAGTAAATAACTGAAAAGACCCCCCCTTTGTGTTATAAACATGTAATAAATGTGTTATAAATTAGTAAATAACTGAAAAGACCCCCCCTTTGTGTTATAAACATGTTATAAAAATATTATAAATTAGTAAATAACTGAAAAGACCCCCCTTCGTGTTATAAACATGTTTTAACAATTGTATAAATTAGTAAATAACTGAAAAATACCCCCCCTTTGTGTTATAAACATGTTATAAAAATATTAAAAATTAGTAAATAACTGAAAAGACCCCCCCCCCCCCTTTGTGTTTTAAACATGTTTTAACAATTTTATAAATTAGTAAATAACTGAAAAAGACCCCCCCTTTGTGTTATAAACATGTTATAAAAATATTATAAATTAGTAAATAACTGAAAAGACCCCCCCCCCCTTTGTGTTATAAACATGTAATAAATGTGTTATAAATTAGTAAATAACTGAAAAGACCCCCCTTTGTGTTATAAACATGTTATAAAAATATTATAAATTAGTAAATAACTGAAAAGACCCCCCCTTCGTGTTATAAACATGTAATACATGTGTTATAAATTAGTAAATAACTGAAAAGACCCCCCTTTGTGTTATAAGCATGTTATGAAAATATAAATTAGTAAATAACTGAAAAGACCCCCCCCCTTTGTGTTATATACATGTTATGAAAATATTATAAATTAGTGAATAACTGAAAAGACCCCCCCCCCCTTTGTGTTTTAAACATGTTTTAACAATTTTATAAATTAGTAAATAACTGAAAAGACCCCCCCTTTGTGTTATAAACATGTTATGAAAATATTATAAATTAGTAAACAACTGAAAAGACCCCCCCCTTTGTGTTATAAGCCTGTTATGAAAATATTATAAATGAGTAAATAACTGAAAAGACCCCCCCTTTGTGTTATAAACATGTTATGAAAATATTATAAATTTGTAAATAAATGAAAAGACCCCCTCCCCTTTAAGACCCCCCCCCTTTGTGTTATAAACATGTTATGAAAATATTTTAAATTAGTATATAACTGAAAAGACCCCCCCTTTGTGTTATAAACATGTAATAAATGTGTTATAAATTAGTAAATAACTGAAAAGACCCCCCCTTTGTGTTATAAACATGTAATAAATGTGTTATAAATTAGTAAAAAACTGAAAAGACCCCCCTTTGTGTTATAAACATGTAATAAATGTGTTATAAATTAGTAAATAACTGAAAGGACCCCCCTCTTTGTGTAATAAACATGTAATAAATGTGTTATAAATTAGTAAATAACTGAAAAGACCCCCTCTTTGTGTTATAAACATGTAATAAATGTGTTATAAATTAGTAAAAAACTGAAAAGACCCCCCTTTGTGTTATAAACATGTAATAAATGTGTTATAAATTAGTAAAAAACTGAAAAGACCCCCCCTTTGTGTTATAAACATGTAATAAATGTGTTATAAATTAGTAAATAACTGAAAGGACCCCCCTCTTTGTGTAATAAACATGTAATAAATGTGTTATAAATTAGTAAAAAACTGAAAAGACCCCCCCCCTTTGTGTTATAAACATGATATGAAAATATTATAAATTAGTAAATAACTGAAAAGACCCCCCCCTTTGTGTTATAAACATGTTATGAAAATATTATAAATTAGTAAATAACTGAAAAGACGCCCCCCCTTTGTGTTATAAACATGTTATGAAAATATTATAAATTAGTTAATAACTGAAAAGACCCCCCCTTTGTGTTATAAACATGTTATGAAAATATTATAAATTAGTAAATAACTGAAAAGACCCCCCCCTTTGTGTTATAAACATGTTATGAAAATATTTTAAATTAGTATATAACTGAAAAGACCCCCCCTTTGTGTTATAAACATGTAATAAATGTGTTATAAATTAGTAAATAACTGAAAAGACCCCCCCTTTGTGTTATAAACATGTAATAAATGTGTTATAAATTAGAAAAAACTGAAAAGACCCCCCCTTTGTGTTATAAACATGTAATAAATGTGTTATAAATTAGTAAATAACTGAAAGGACCCCCCTCTTTGTGTAATAAACATGTAATAAATGTGTTATAAATTAGTAAAAAACTGAAAAGACCCCCCCTTTGTGTTATAAACATGATATGAAAATATTCTGAATTAGTAAATAACTGAAAAGACCCCCCCTTGTGTTATAAACATGTTATGAAAATATTTTAAATTAGTAAATAACTGAAAAGACCCCCTCTTTGTGTTATAAACATGTAATAAATGTGTTATAAATTAGTAAATAACTGAAAAGACCCCCCCTTTGTGTTATAAACATGTAATAAATGTGTTATAAATTAGTAAAAAACTGAAAAGACCCCCCCCTTTGTGTTATAAACATGTAATAAATGTGTTATAAATTAGTAAAAAACTGAAAAGACCCCCCCTTTGTGTTATAAACATGTAATAAATGTGTTATAAATTAGTAAATAACTGAAAGGACCCCCCTCTTTGTGTAATAAACATGTAATAAATGTGTTATAAATTAGTAAAAAACTGAAAAGACCCCCCCCTTTGTGTTATAAACATGATATGAAAATATTATAAATTAGTAAATAACTGAAAAGACCCCCCCCTTTGTGTTATAAACATGTTATGAAAATATTATAAATTAGTAAATAACTGAAAAGACGCCCCCCCTTTGTGTTATAAACATGTTATGAAAATATTATAAATTAGTAAATAACTGAAAAGACCCCCCCCCCTTTGTGTTATAAACATGTTATGAAAATATTTTAAATTAGTAAATAACTGAAAAGACCCCCCCTTTGTGTTATAAACATGTTATGAAAATATTATAAATTAGTAAATAACTGAAAAGACCCCCCCCTTTGTGTTATAAACATGTTATGAAAATATTATAAATTAGTAAATAACTGAAAAGACCCCCCCCCCTTTGTGTTATAAGCCTGTTATGAAAATATTATAAATTAGTAAATAACTGAAAAGACCCCCCCCTTTGTGTTTTAAACATGTTTTAACAATTTTATAAATTAGTAAATAACTGAAAAGACCCCCCCCCCTTTGTGTTATAAACATGTTATAAAAATATTATAAATTAGTAAATAACTGAAAAGACCCCCCCTTTGTGTTATAAACATGTAATAAATGTGTTATAAATTAGTAAATAACTGAAAAGACCCCCCCTTTGTGTTATAAACATGTTATAAAAATATTATAAATTAGTAAATAACTGAAAAGACCCCCCTTCGTGTTATAAACATGTTTTAACAATTGTATAAATTAGTAAATAACTGAAAAATACCCCCCCTTTGTGTTATAAACATGTTATAAAAATATTAAAAATTAGTAAATAACTGAAAAGACCCCCCCCCCTTTGTGTTATAAACATGTAATAAATGTGTTATAAATTAGTAAATAACTGAAAAGACCCCCCTTTGTGTTATAAACATGTTATAAAAATATTATAAATTAGTAAATAACTGAAAAGACCCCCCCTTCGTGTTATAAACATGTAATACATGTGTTATAAATTAGTAAATAACTGAAAAGACCCCCCTTTGTGTTATAAGCATGTTATGAAAATATAAATTAGTAAATAACTGAAAAGACCCCCCCCCTTTGTGTTATATACATGTTATGAAAATATTATAAATTAGTGAATAACTGAAAAGACCCCCCCCCCCTTTGTGTTTTAAACATGTTTTAACAATTTTATAAATTAGTAAATAACTGAAAAGACCCCCCCTTTGTGTTATAAACATGTTATGAAAATATTATAAATTAGTAAACAACTGAAAAGACCCCCCCCTTTGTGTTATAAGCCTGTTATGAAAATATTATAAATGAGTAAATAACTGAAAAGACCCCCCCTTTGTGTTATAAACATGTTATGAAAATATTATAAATTTGTAAATAAATGAAAAGACCCCCTCCCCTTTAAGACCCCCCCCCTTTGTGTTATAAACATGTTATGAAAATATTTTAAATTAGTATATAACTGAAAAGACCCCCCCTTTGTGTTATAAACATGTAATAAATGTGTTATAAATTAGTAAATAACTGAAAAGACCCCCCCTTTGTGTTATAAACATGTAATAAATGTGTTATAAATTAGTAAAAAACTGAAAAGACCCCCCTTTGTGTTATAAACATGTAATAAATGTGTTATAAATTAGTAAATAACTGAAAGGACCCCCCTCTTTGTGTAATAAACATGTAATAAATGTGTTATAAATTAGTAAATAACTGAAAAGACCCCCTCTTTGTGTTATAAACATGTAATAAATGTGTTATAAATTAGTAAATAACTGAAAAGACCCCCCCTTTGTGTTATAAACATGTAATAAATGTGTTATAAATTAGTAAAAAACTGAAAAGACCCCCCCCTTTGTGTTATAAACATGTAATAAATGTGTTATAAATTAGTAAAAAACTGAAAAGACCCCCCCTTTGTGTTATAAACATGTAATAAATGTGTTATAAATTAGTAAATAACTGAAAGGACCCCCCTCTTTGTGTAATAAACATGTAATAAATGTGTTATAAATTAGTAAAAAACTGAAAAGACCCCCCCTTTGTGTTATAAACATGATATGAAAATATTATAAATTAGTAAATAACTGAAAAGACCCCCCCCTTTGTGTTATAAACATGTTATGAAAATATTATAAATTAGTAAATAACTGAAAAGACGCCCCCCCTTTGTGTTATAAACATGTTAATATAAATATTATAAATTAGTAAATAACTGAAAAGACCCCCCCCCTTTGTGTTATAAACATGTTATGAAAATATTTTAAATTAGTAAATAACTGAAAAGACCCCCCCTTTGTGTTATAAACATGTTATGAAAATATTATAAATTAGTAAATAACTGAAAAGACCCCCCCCCTTTGTGTTATAAACATGTTATGAAAATATTATAAATTAGTAAATAACTGAAAAGACCCCCCCCCTTTGTGTTATAAGCCTGTTATGAAAATATTATAAATTAGTAAATAACTGAAAAGACCCCCCCCTTTGTTTTAAACATGTTTTAACAATTTTATAAATTAGTAAATAACTGAAAAGACCCCCCCCCCCTTTGTGTTATAAACATGTTATAAAAATATTATAAATTAGTAAATAACTGAAAAGACCCCCCCTTTGTGTTATAAACATGTAATAAATGTGTTATAAATTAGTAAATAACTGAAAAGACCCCCCCTTTGTGTTATAAACATGTTATAAAAATATTATAAATTAGTAAATAACTGAAAAGACCCCCCTTCGTGTTATAAACATGTTTTAACAATTGTATAAATTAGTAAATAACTGAAAAAGACCCCCCCTTTGTGTTATAAACATGTTATAAAAATATTAAAAATTAGTAAATAACTGAAAAGACCCCCCCCCCTTTGTGTTTTAAACATGTTTTAACAATTTTATAAATTAGTAAATAACTGAAAAAGACCCCCCCTTTGTGTTATAAACATGTTATAAAAATATTATAAATTAGTAAATAACTGAAAAGACCCCCCCTTTGTGTTATAAACATGTAATAAATGTGTTATAAATTAGTAAATAACTGAAAAGACCCCCCTTTGTGTTATAAACATGTTATAAAAATATTATAAATTAGTAAATAACTGAAAAGACCCCCCCTTCGTGTTATAAACATGTAATACATGTGTTATAAATTAGTAAATAACTGAAAAGACCCCCCTTTGTGTTATAAGCATGTTATGAAAATATAAATTAGTAAATAACTGAAAAGACCCCCCCCCTTTGTGTTATATACATGTTATGAAAATATTATAAATTAGTGAATAACTGAAAAGACCCCCCCCCTTTGTGTTTTAAACATGTTTTAACAATTTTATAAATTAGTAAATAACTGAAAAGACCCCCCCTTTGTGTTATAAACATGTTATGAAAATATTATAAATTAGTAAACAACTGAAAAGACCCCCCCCTTTGTGTTATAAGCCTGTTATGAAAATATTATAAATGAGTAAATAACTGAAAAGACCCCCCCTTTGTGTTATAAACATGTTATGAAAATATTATAAATTTGTAAATAAATGAAAAGACCCCCCCCCCTTTAAGACCCCCCCCTTTGTGTTATAAACATGTTGTGAAAATATTATAAATTAGTAAATAACTGAAAAGACCCCCCCTTTGTGTTTTAAACATGTTTTAACAATTTTATAAATTAGTAAATAACTGAAAAGACCCCCCCCTTTGTGTTATAAACATGTTATAAAAATATTATAAATTAGTAAATAACTGAAAAGACCCCCCCTTTGTGTTATAAACATGTAATAAATGTGTTATAAATTAGTAAATAACTGAAAAGACCCCCCCTTTGTGTTATAAACATGTTATAAAAATATTATAAATTAGTAAATAACTGAAAAGACCCCTCTTCGTGTTATAAACATGTTTTAACAATTGTATAAATTAGTAAATAACTGAAAAAGACCCCCCCTTTGTGTTATAAACATGTTATAAAAATATTAAAAATTAGTAAATAACTGAAAAGACCCCCCCCCCTTTGTGTTTTAAACATGTTTTAACAATTTTATAAATTAGTAAATAACTGAAAAAGACCCCCCCTTTGTGTTATAAACATGTTATAATAATATTATAAATTAGTAAATAACTGAAAAGACCCCCCCCTTTTGTGTTATAAACATGTAATAAATGTGTTATAAATTAGTAAATAACTGAAAAGTCCCCCCTTTGTGTTATAAACATGTTATAAAAATATTATAAATTAGTAAATAACTGAAAAGACCCCCCCTTCGTGTTATAAACATGTAATACATGTGTTATAAATTAGTAAATAACTGAAAAGACCCCCCTTTGTGTTATAAGCATGTTATGAAAATATAAATTAGTAAATAACTGAAAAGACCCCCCCCCTTTGTGTTATAAACATGTTATAAAAATATTATAAATTAGTGAATAACTGAAAAGACCCCCCCCTTTGTGTTATAAACATGTAATAAATGTGTTCTAAATTAGTAAATAACTGAAAAGACCCCCCCCCCTTTGTGTTATAAGCATGTTATGAAAATATTATAAATTAGTAAATAACTGAAAAGACCCCCCCCCCTTTGTGTTATAAACATGTTATGAAAATATTATAAATTGGTAAATAACTGAAAAGACCCCCCCCCCTTTGTGTTTTAAACATGTTTTAACAATTTTATAAATTAGTAAATAACTGAAAAGACCCCCCCTTTTTGTTATAAACATGTTGTAAAAATATTATAAATTAGTAAATAACTGAAAAGACCCTCCTTTGTGTTATAAGCATGTTGTGAAAATATTATGAATTAGTAAATAACTGAAAAAAGACCCCCCCTTTGTGTTATAAACATGTTGTGAAAATATTAAAAATTAGTAAATAACTGAAAAGACCCCCCCCCCTTTGTGTTATAAACATGTTATGAAAATATTATGAATTAGTAAATAACTGAAAAGACCCCCCCTTTGTGTTATAAACATGTTATGAAAATATTATAAATTAGTAAATAACTGAAAAGACCCCCCCCCTTTTGTGTTATAAGCATGTTATGAAAATATTATAAATTAGTAAATAACTGAAAAGACCCCCCCCCCTTTGTGTTATAAACATGTAATAAATGTGTTGTAAATTAGTAAATAACTGAAAAGACCCCCCCCTTTGTGTTATAAGCATGTTATGAAAATATTATAAATTAGTAAATAACTGAAAAGACCCCCCCCCTTTGTGTTATAAACATGTTACGAAAATATTATAAATTAGTAAATAACTGAAAAGACCCCCCCCTTTGTGATATAAGCATGTTATGAAAATATTATAAATTAGTAAATAACTGAAAAGACCCCCCCCCCTTTGTGTTATAAACATGTTATGACAATATTATAAATTAGTAAATAACTGAAAAGACCCCCCCTTTGTGTTATAAACATGTTGTAAAAATATTATAAATTAGTAAATAACTGAAAAGACCCTCCTTTGTGTTATAAACATGTTATGAAAATATTATAAATTAGTGAATAACTGAAAAGACCCCCCCCCTTTGTGTTATAAACATGTTATGAAAATATTATGAATTAGTAAATAACTGAAAAGACCCCACCCCCCCTTTGCGTTATAAACATGTTGTGAAAATATTATAAATTAGTAAATAACTGAAAAGACCCCCCCCTTTGTGTTATAAACATGTTATGAAAATATTATAAATTAGTAAATTACTGAAAAGACCCCCCCCTTTGTGTTATAAACATGTTGTGAAAATATAAATTAGTAAATAACTGAAAAGACCCCCCCCTTTGTGTTATAAACATGTTATGAAAATATTATAAATTAGTGAATAACTGAAAAGACCCCCCCCTTTGTGTTTTAAACATGTTTTAACAATTTTATAAATTAGTAAATAACTGAAAAGACCCCCCCTTTGTGTTATAAACATGTTATGAAAATATTATAAATTAGTAAACAACTGAAAAGACCCCCCCCCCTTTGTGTTATAAGCCTGTTATGAAAATATTATAAATTAGTAAATAACTGAAAAGACCCCCCCTTCGTGTTATAAACATGTAATACATGTGTTATAAATTAGTAAATAACTGAAAAGACCCCCCTTTGTGTTATAAGCATGTTATGAAAATATAAATTAGTAAATAACTGAAAAGACCCCCCTTTGTGTTATAAACATGTTATAAAAATATTATAAATTAGTAAATAACTGAAAAGACCCCCCCTTCGTGTTATAAACATGTAATACATGTGTTATAAATTAGTAAATAACTGAAAAGACCCCCCTTTGTGTTATAAGCATGTTATGAAAATATAAATTAGTAAATAACTGAAAAGACCCCCCCCCTTTGTGTTATATACATGTTATGAAAATATTATAAATTAGTGAATAACTGAAAAGACCCCCCCCCTTTGTGTTTTAAACATGTTTTAACAATTTTATAAATTAGTAAATAACTGAAAAGACCCCCCCTTTGTGTTATAAACATGTTATGAAAATATTATAAATTAGTAAACAACTGAAAAGACCCCCCCCTTTGTGTTATAAGCCTGTTATGAAAATATTATAAATGAGTAAATAACTGAAAAGACCCCCCCTTTGTGTTATAAACATGTTATGAAAATATTATAAATTTGTAAATAAATGAAAAGACCCCCCCCCCTTTAAGACCCCCCCCTTTGTGTTATAAACATGTTGTGAAAATATTATAAATTAGTAAATAACTGAAAAGACCCCCCCTTTGTGTTTTAAACATGTTTTAACAATTTTATAAATTAGTAAATAACTGAAAAGACCCCCCCCTTTGTGTTATAAACATGTTATAAAAATATTATAAATTAGTAAATAACTGAAAAGACCCCCCCTTTGTGTTATAAACATGTAATAAATGTGTTATAAATTAGTAAATAACTGAAAAGACCCCCCCTTTGTGTTATAAACATGTTATAAAAATATTATAAATTAGTAAATAACTGAAAAGACCCCTCTTCGTGTTATAAACATGTTTTAACAATTGTATAAATTAGTAAATAACTGAAAAAGACCCCCCCTTTGTGTTATAAACATGTTATAAAAATATTAAAAATTAGTAAATAACTGAAAAGACCCCCCCCCCTTTGTGTTATAAACATGTTATGAAAATATTATGAATTAGTAAATAACTGAAAAGACCCCCCCTTTGTGTTATAAACATGTTATGAAAATATTATAAATTAGTAAATAACTGAAAAGACCCCCCCCCCTTTTGTGTTATAAGCATGTTATGAAAATATTATAAATTAGTAAATAACTGAAAAGACCCCCCCCCCTTTGTGTTATAAACATGTAATAAATGTGTTGTAAATTAGTAAATAACTGAAAAGACCCCCCCCTTTGTGTTATAAGCATGTTATGAAAATATTATAAATTAGTAAATAACTGAAAAGACCCCCCCCCTTTGTGTTATAAACATGTTACGAAAATATTATAAATTAGTAAATAACTGAAAAGACCCCCCCCCTTTGTGATATAAGCATGTTATGAAAATATTATAAATTAGTAAATAACTGAAAAGACCCCCCCCCCCTTTGTGTTATAAACATGTTATGACAATATTATAAATTAGTAAATAACTGAAAAGACCCCCCCTTTGTGTTATAAACATGTTGTAAAAATATTATAAATTAGTAAATAACTGAAAAGACCCTCCTTTGTGTTATAAACATGTTATGAAAATATTATAAATTAGTGAATAACTGAAAAGACCCCCCCCCCTTTGTGTTATAAACATGTTATGAAAATATTATGAATTAGTAAATAACTGAAAAGACCCCACCCCCCCTTTGCGTTATAAACATGTTGTGAAAATATTATAAATTAGTAAATAACTGAAAAGACCCCCCCCTTTGTGTTATAAACATGTTATGAAAATATTATAAATTAGTAAATTACTGAAAAGACCCCCCCCTTTGTGTTATAAACATGTTGTGAAAATATAAATTAGTAAATAACTGAAAAGACCCCCCCCCTTTGTGTTATAAACATGTTATGAAAATATTATAAATTAGTAAACATGTTATGAAAATATTATAAATTAGTAAATAACTTAAAAGACCCCCCGTTGTGTTATAAACCTGTTATAAAAATATTATAAATTAGTGAACAACTGAAAAGAACCGCCCCTTTGTGTTATAAACATGTAATGTGTTATAAATTAGTAAATAACTGAAAAGACCCCCCCCCCCCTTTGTGTTATAAACATGTTGTGAAAATATTATAAATTAGTAAATAACTGAAAAGACCCCCCTTTTGTGTTATAAACATGTTATGAAAATATTATAAATTAGTAAATAACTGAAAAGACCCCCCCTTTGTGTTATAAACATGTTATGACAATATTATAAATTAGTAAATAACTGAAAAGACCCCCCCCCCCTTTGTGTTTTAAACATGTTTTAACAATTTTATAAATTAGTAAATAACTGAAAAGACCCCCCCTTTGTGCTATAACCATGTTGTAAAAATATTATAAATTAGTAAATAACTGAAAAGACCCTCCTTTGTGTTATAAACATGTTATGAAAATATTATAAATTAGTGAATAACTGAAAAGACCCCCCCCCCTTTGTGTTATAAACATGTTATGAAAATATCATGAATTAGTAAATAACTGAAAAGACCCCCCCCCCCTTTGCGTTATAAGCATGTTATGAAAATATTATAAATTAGTAAATAACTGAAAAGACCATGAACGTTGGTTGTTATTCTGTTCAGATTGTCCCACTCACTGTGAAACACTGTTTTGATGTTTTGAAAAGCGAGAAGCTATCATATCTACACAGAATTAGGGATATGAGACTCAAGGAACCATCCAGTTCACCATACCGCATGACAGGTATTTGTGACCAGATCCCATCAACACTAGATGGCTTGGATTTGGCAACAACTGGATATCATCAAAACTGCTATACATGCTTCACAGGGAAATTATCTCGGTTGCAAGTATCAAAGGCTGAACCATCATTGTCTGTAAGGGATTCCCTCCGCAATCTGAAATCTCTTGTAACCATGAACCAACGTTCATGGTTCAAATGTTGTGAACAGCGCAGGGGGGATCATGATACAAGAGGTGAAGGACAGCCTTCCGAGCACCAGAAGGAGGACCCTTCCTCTGTATGAAAGGTCATCCAAGATGAGAAGCCTTAAGATCACACCTCCTGAGAGTCTCCCAGAGCTGGTGTTCAAAAGGACCGGCCCCAGCTTCCCCAAGAATGCCAAGTTTACCCCTCCTGCTGAAAACCAAATTGCGTTTCATTCCTCAATGTTGCAATACAACATTCATCTTCTCTGCCGATGGTTGAGCAGCCAGGGCAAGCAACAGGTGCCTGGGTTTGTTGGTTTTATCTCGAGCACAGGGAAAGTGCCTCCGAGGAAATCTACTATCGACTTCTAAACGCCCATCGACCAGCCTATAACAGACAACGCAGTGGTGTATGAGATCCTCAAGAGGTCTGAGGCAGCAACCGAGGAGGTTGCACAGCCATACACGATCAACACATTTGACCTAGGAGTGGTGATGAAGGCCTGTCCTATAGTATGGAAATATGAGGAGGAATTCAGTAGGCATGTCGTCCTTATTGGCAAGTTCCATACAGCCATGAATAACATGGGTAGGCTCACTGGCCATAAGTGTCTTGGAGCTGGCTATGCAGAGATCCTCATTGAGGCAGGCCTCGCAACCAGTGGTTGCTGAAACACATCCTAAGTGGGAAATCATATGCCAAGGCTCTCTTTAGTCTGAAGGCAGTCACAGAAGCACTTGAACGGCTGCTCTTCGATGTCTTCCTAGATGACGAGAAGCCAGACATCCCACATGAGACCCTAATCAACCTCATCCACTGCTGCTCTTCGGAGAACCTTGACACCACTCTGAACGATCCCTCACTCCTAAACCTGATCGGTCAGTACCAACAATACCAAGACAAGGTACGCAGAGGACATCTGGGTAAAACAGGAATGTTCTGGCTCTCCGTTATGAATCATGCAAGGCTGGTCTTCATGATGGATGTTGCTGTGAAAACCAACAACTTCGAGCTCTTCCATCACTGTAATGGCGCCATGGCGGATCTCTTCTTCGCGTACGATGGCCACAATTACTCCAGGTAATCTATTAATAATCTATTTGAACTTATTCTTTTATTACTTAATGTAAAAATAAGTGACAAACTTGTAATTGCTTACTAAGTTGATCTTTAAACGATTCATTTTTCATAGGTACCTGACCTGGTTTGAGGCCTTTCTTACAAATATCTACAATGTGGTGTAACTTTTGTCCTAAACAACTTACAGAGGCGGTTGCTAGGGTGGTTGCTAGGGTGGTTGCTAGGGTCTTAAAGGTGGTTGCTACGTGATGGCCTATCAGAGTTGGCTTGGAAAATGTATTAATTTGTCTCTGTAAGTTGTTTAGGACAAAAGTTGCACCACATACTATGTCGGTGTTTAGAGTTTTCTGGTCGGGGTTCGCAGTACAAGGATAAAAAATAAAGCCTTTGGGAGATGATTTCAGGGGGATTTCAGGGGTGACGACATCCACTGCCAATCCAGGAAGCAGGAACACACGGAGACACACGTCAAGCACTGGAAATCTGCAACAAAAACCCACAAACAAAGCACGAAACCGGCACGGAGCCAACCAAAACACGAACAGCAATCGACCTAAATCTTGAGATCTGATCGCAGTCTGAGCTAAGCTATCGCTACCGCTACCTAAACCCAAAAACTAGAGAGCCAGCATGCAGGTGAACAAGCCAGTGTGTATGTCTATGTGTGTGTGTGTGTGTATGTATATGATCATGCGTGTGTGTGTGTGTGTGTGCATGTGACTAAATGACTATATGTGTGTATGTGTGTGTGTGTGTGTGTGTGTGTGTGTGTGTGTGTAATAAACCAAACAAAGCTCCACCTGAAGTGTATCTATAGTGGGGGAGGGGGGGGAGCGACCCCGCCACCCGCGAGACCAGAGGCCGACAAGGAAGAGCCCGGAACCCAGGCCACCGGCAAACCCCACAGAGGGGAGAAGTAGGAGGGAGGCAACCCACCGCCTGCGAGGCCCCCCCCCCGCCCGGCGGCGGCCGAGGGGGCCCGCGGGCGGGGCCCCCACGGCGCGGAAAGAAGCAGCCAGGGATCCCGCGGCGGCGGACCGCGACCCAGGCAATCCCCGGCCACCCGGTCCAGGCCGGACACGCGGCCAGGAGGCCCTCACCCTTCAGGCCAACGACCCCCACCCGGCAGGGGGCCAGCCTGCCCGGAGAGACAGAGCCGCCCCGGCCGCCGACGCGGGCAGGCGCACCCGTCCCCCACGAAAGTGGCCCTCCAAGACCAGAGGGGCGCCCCGCCGTAGAGGCAGCGGGGGGGACCGGAGACGGGCCCGGAGAGAGGGAACCCCCCAACAAGGCGACACCCGCGCAGGCCCGACAACGGAGGGCCCCAGACCCAGGCATCCCATTCATTCATCCATTCGCCTATCCGATACCTATACTAATAATAATATAATATACTATACATAATAATAATAATTATAATACTAATAATAATAATAATAATAATAACCATCTTTGTATAATATAATATTGATAAATTATTAAAATTATTACTTTGCCAATCTCAAATTTCAATTTTCTGGTCTGGAGTTAGATGCAATTAAGTGTGAAAACGAAGCCTTTCAGACATTAGTTGATCTTGGCACTGACCAAATTCTGAAACTAGACATTTAAAGGATTTAAAAAAATCAGGTGGCATAAAAAAATCTGGGGGGTGCGCGTGGACCCCACTTTCCATCTAGACTAATACATGTTATATTTTTTATTCATTTTTATGTTTATTATTAGGTAAAAAGTTACATTGGACAGAAAAAGTAAGCGTCACGTCTTTGACCCAAATGCAAAATCTGCCATCCAGACGTCATCTGAGAGCTCTGGGATGTCTTTGTTTTTCTTTTCACAAAACTCTCGAATCTCTGCTTTCAGGTTCCAAACTCTTTTTAGCACTCTGCCAAGGCTAAGACATCTGACTGTTGTGTGGTAGCCAATGTCACTATGTTCAGTCTCATGCTCCTCCAAAAGTTCAACAAACTGTCTGTGATTCAATGCTCGTGCCCTGATGAAGTTAACTATTTTAGTTACAACATCAATAACATGGTTAATTTTTAGCACTGACTTGCACAACACATGCTGATGTATAATACAATGCAAAAATACCAATTTGTGATCTGCGTCGATTTCAGTCACTTTATCTTGCATACGTTTCAAAAGTCCGACATTTTTCCCGGTCAGATTTGGACAACCGTCCGTTGTGACACCTGCCAGTCTGTCCCATTTAAGTCCCAGTGTGTCCAAGCACGCATTTACCTCCGTGAACAGATCGCCCCCCGTCGTAGTCCCTTTCATTGGCCGCACTGCTGCCAGCTCCTCCGTAATCTTGAAGTCCGTTATCCCACAGACGAATACAAGTAACTGAGCTGTGTCACGGACATCACAGCTCTCATCCAAAGCCAAGGAGAAGAAGTCAAAACCTGCCACTTCACGTTGCAGCTGAAGCTCCAGATTCCCCGCAATGTCCTCGATCCTTCTGGTCACGGTTCGCCTGAACAGCGGGACTTGCTCAAATGCTTCTTTTTTTTCAGGGCATATAAGTGCTGCAGAGTCCACCAAGCATTCTTTCACAAACTCCCCCTCCGAGAATGGCTTACTGTTTTTAGCGATTTTGTGGGATATCACAAAGCTGGTCTTGGATGCTGCATCCCTGGATGCGTGAAGCTTGGTAAAAAAGCCCTGCTGCTTTTGTAGCTTAGCAAGCAAAGCTTCCGATGTCCGCGCCTTTTCAGCATCACTGAAGTTTTTATATTTCTCCGCGTGTTTCGTCTTGTAATGCCGACTCAAATTGTAATCTTTAAACACGGCGATCTGCTCTCCACAAACTAAACACACGGCTTTACCTCCGACTTCAGTAAATAAATACTTAGCAGTCCATGTTTTGTTGAAAATCCTGCATTCGGCATCCACCTTTCTTTTTTTTAGCGCAAGCGGACATTTCTGCGGGCTGACACCTGCCAGTCTGTCCCTGTGAAGATGTGACCAGATGTCGCACGTAGGCTATCAATTTACATATATTGCGTCATTGTGTTCTGTACGTGAATGAAAAATGACCTTCAAAATAAAAGCAATGCAGCTTTAGCTCACTATGAGGTAAAATTAGAAAATAGGTTTATTTTGTAATTTCCAAATAACCTTACGCGGGCCGGTCAGAGTCAATCAAAGGGCCGTATGTGGCCCGGGGGCCGTACAATGCCCAGGTCTGCCGTAGGGTCTACGTTGGTGTAACGCAGAACCATAAATCAGCCTACAAAGCGAGTTTCAGCTGTCAATCAAAATAACCCATCACACTTTCAGTGTGGACAGAGCGCGTGTAACGCAGCAGTGGGACGCGATAGTCCGACGCTGCATGCAGTTAGGACAGGCTTTTACATAGGGACAGTGGGTGGGAGGGACGGATTGGGACCACTATAAATCTGGGGGGGACGGATCGGGGTCTTTATAAATCTGGGGGGGACGTGTCCCCCCCGTCCCCAGTGCCATCTGCGCCCATGTCTGGACCCCTGTCCTGTCCTGCATGTTTTACATGTTTCCTTGCATCATCACACCTGATTCTAATTAATGGTCGTCATCAGCTTGTCATCCAGGTCTGCACAAGTCTGTTAATGAAAGTCATTTATATCAGGGTGCTGAAGCAGGGAAACATCTAAAACATGCAGGACAGGGGGTCCTGAGGACCAGGGCTGAAGACCAGTGGTATATTGCCACTGCACTAGTCTCGCCTCAGCCCGGCTCGGCTCGGCGCGGCTTGACGCGGCTCCCCCCGTGTGTTTTTCCACAGCCAGGGGAGAAGTGGGGGGGTTGGGGTGAAGCTGCTGTGACGTACTCGATTGCGCAACACCTTTGTTTGTGTCGGCTCAGATGAGAAATCAGCTGGAGCCGCGAGCGGCTGAGAGTAAAACAGCCCGTCTACATCGCTTTTTTAATTCTCTCCTCAGCTACCAGGTTTATGAACATCTGCACCTCAGAGTTGGATCACCAAACAGACGTTTGTGCTGTATAATAAAATCGCCGCGAGTCGCCTCGCGCTGACTCCCGCTTCCTGATTCAAACGTCTGACGCCCCCGCCCCCCGACCAATCAGGGGCCTGTAGTTTGATGACGGCCCCGCCTCCCGACCAATCGGTGGCGAGGAGGGTGGTGACCTCAGAAATAGTCCCGGCTCAGCCCTGATAGAACCTGCTATGGCGCTTTTGCATTAGTCTCACTTCTCCCCGGTTCTACCCGCTATGGCCCCGTTTTGCGCTTTCGCACTAGGGCTGAGACGTGTAGAGCCGCTCCAAGTCGGTACTTTTTTCTGTAACCATTTCAGCCAGGTTCTTAGCGGGCTGAGAAGGGACTATTTCTGAGGTCACCACCCTCCTCGCCACTGATTGGTCGGGGGGCGGGGACGTCACCACCCTCCGCGCCTCTGATTGGTCGGGGGGCGGGGCCGTCAGACGTTTGAATCAGGAAGCGGGAGTCAGAGCGAGGCGACCATGGAGGCGACCCGCGGCTCGCGGCGATTTTATTATAAAGCACAAAACGTCTGTTTGGTGATCCAACTCTGAGGTGCAGATGTTCATAAACCTGGTGGCTGTCGAGAAAAAATTAAAAAAGGGATGTAGACGGGCTGTTTTACTCTCAGCCGCTCCGGCTCCAGCTGATTTCTGATCAGCGCTGACATGAACAAAGGTGTTGCGCAATCGAGTACGTCACAGCAGCTTCACCCAAACCTGCCCGCTTCTCCCCTGGCAGTGCGAAAACACACAGTGGAACCGTGTAAAGCCGTGCCGAGCCGAGTCGGGCCAAGTAAGTCCTAGTGCAAAAGCGGCACTAGAATGGTTACAGAAAAATGTATCGGCTGGGAGCGGCTCTACCCGTCTCAGCCCTAGTGCAAAAGGGCAAAACGGGTAGAACCGAGCTGAAGCGAGACTAGTGCAAAAGGGCCATATGGTGAACAGTTTTAGGATAGGGGGGCGTTTTATTCGTACTTCTCACCTAAAAATATTGAAATGAACTGAATTTGAACTAGTTCAAAATGGAAATGGTGAACTATGAACGTGAACTGTTCATTTTTAAACTATGTGAACTGAACTTAGCAGAGGCTGAATTTCTAATTTATTTAGAAAAAAACAATCAAAAGCTTGTTTTTAAGACATTCAAAGCCTGTTTAAAATAGACATTAAATGCCATCCCCTTTAACATCATGCGAACGTCAAAGCAGGAATGTTAGGGTAGGAGGAGTCGAGGGAGCTTTGCAGCGACAGGAGAGACAGGAGAGGGAGCCAGCAGGGCGCGCAGGGTCGGAGCGGAGACTTCAGCAGCCAAACTTCCCTCACATGTTCCGGGGAGATGCTGACCGCGCAGAGGAGATGGAATTGGCCCCTCAGCTTCACCGCCTCGTAAGTCTACTTTATTGTGCTGCTGGGCTCTAACTGAACCTTTTCTGGAAGTGTGTGAGACCTTTTGCGGCGTGTCTGGAGTCGCTCCTGCTGGCGCGGCTATTTATCTGGGAGGCGGGCAGGAGTGAGGAGCCCGCACACACACAGCAGGGATGCACGCACACACAGATGCACGCACACACAGCAGGGATGCACACACAGCAGGGATGCACACACAGGGATGCGCACAGGAACCGCATCCTATACGTAGCCTACTCTGGTTGCAGGTTTTTGCATCTGATCGTGGCTGCATGTCCAGTAAAGTGCGTGCGCCAGCGGTGCCCGGGGGGCGCACGGCTCGGGTTACTGGCATGTGGATCAGTCTGCATCTGCGTGTGGAGTTTGGAGAGTGTTTCCAGACTCTGTGTTTGTTACACATCTACAAATAAACGAAACAAAAGTCGGTTATCGAAGTTTTTCAGGCTCGCACAGGGTTCCGGGTGTGAAAGACAGAGGCTCATCACCTTTTGAAGGCGGACTTTTCCGTCATTTGCTTTTATATATATATATATATATATATATATATATATATATATATATATATATATATATATATATTATATTATATTAATATATGCCTTAGGTTTTTACCAACATTAACCATTCATATTCAGACAAGTTAGAAAGTTAAAGAAAAAAGTATTTCTGAGCCTGTATACTACAACAGTATAATAAAGTCCTGTAATGATGGCTTTTAGTTTTGGTGTCCACCTCAAGAATTGAAGTGGCCCCCTCTGGCCCCCCCTAGGAAACATTTTTGGAGGCGCCCCTTGCCGTTACCAGAGGAAGTTATGTTGGCAGTGAAAATGTACCAAATGTGCTGCGGAAATACATGACTAACTACAGCCTGGATGACAAACTGATGAGCGAGGACAAGCAGGACAGCAGCCCTGAGGACAAGCAGGACAGGAACTCTCAAGGACTTGTCCTGCTTCAGAGGATGAACCATTGGGATATTTCAATGCTTTTTCCTTTCATAAATGCCCTGCCGCTGTTGCTTGTATATTGAATTAGATTTGATCATTATTATCTTGTAACAGGACTGTTTGTTCCATGAGAACAGTCTGTCCCCTGGCAGGACATATTTAGACCAGAATTAAATGATTTGCTGTTGTTTGAACTCACTGGCTCTTTGATGAGTTGGAACTTATCATGGTTGAAGAAAATTAGAAGTGCATTCTGAGGTCAGAAAGGGCAAGTGACTGTTTTGAATTGTAGAAAACAAAAACAGCTTTTCATCCTTTTTGGTACAAAGTTGAGGACTGTGATCAAATTAGCGGTTGACTAGAAAGGACCAGTCTTATATGGAGATCTAATCCTGGATTGTGGGTCACCTCCACAGACAGCTTTTACTCTCCCATCCCCCAACATTTCTTCAACCTGGAAGGTTTACAGAAATAAAACATCATTATCATTTAAGGAGGTAGTGTTACTTGTGATATTTTTATCGTTTGGCGGTATAATGGCTCTAAGGTAAAAGTACTGTAGATAAGACAAAAGAGGCTGAAAAAGAGCTCTCTGATGTGAACTTAAATGATTTCATGGAGAGGTGAGGTGAAACCAGCATAGTGCAAGCAGCTGTGAACACTGTTGGGGTGTGCAAGTGTAGTAGTTCAAAGGTGTCTCAAAGTACCTCTGTGTGCTGGATTACAATACAGTATGAAGTCCTATCTGTGCTAAATGGATATGAACCACGTCACACACGCGCCGCTTTCCCAGATTTCCATTCAGCTTCACTCTAAACTGAGAGGAAAGATCAATGAAGCTCTTCAGTACAAAAAGCTTTCAGTTTCACATCCAGATTGATCAACATCTGGGAAGAGGAGCCATGAATCAATACCATTACACCACATTTGTCAAAAAGTGATTGAGGCTTTTTTGTAATAGATAGGGTTATTTTTGATCAATTCGGTTTAATTAAGTCAAATTCATTAAAATCTTGTTTAAACTGTTTGATTTCCACTTACTAAATAGCAATCTTGCCTAAGACAACATTGTGAGTTGGACCATTTGACCCTTTCAACTCAATGGACCAAAAGAGGAACACTGTAATAACTGTCCCTAAAACTTTCAAAACTATGAGGACATGTTAGCAATAAGGTTCTGTAGAAGCCGAATAACCAAAGAGACAAGCAAACTGGTGCTTCTGTTGAGCGCATTAACTAAAAGAAATGATGTAACCATGAAAGATTGGCGTAGTAAACTCCAACTGAACATTGCAAAAGCCAGCAGGAACGACAGGGTCTCAACATCTGAAACACCAGGGGGTCTGATCGCATGGGTATAACAACATTCATACCCAAACATGATATTATAAACTCTTCTTTGCATACAGACTTTAAAGGGGACCTATTATGGCATCTAGTACCTATTTTAAACAGGCCTTGAATGTCTTAAAACAAGCTTTTGATTGTTTTTGCTAAATAAATTAGAAATTCAGCCTCTGATCCATGTCTTTATCTTCCCATTCTCTAACCTCATTATCTATGCAGGATTCTGAGTGGGCGGGGCTATGATAATGAGGCTCTGTGCTGATTGGCTGCCTGAATGACGCGATACACCGCTACGAAAAAATGGCGGAAGCTCCGGCCGGCGGAGTTAGTTGTTAGTGGTTTCACGCACCTATGTAAATCACTCCCATTATTACTTAACGACGGGAGCAGAATCTTATTGTCTCGTAGATCCACATCACACTGGACGGCTCATCCGGGCGGCTGTACAGACACTGCAGAATTTGGTTGCTTTCCTCCTTCTCTGAGTTGGCAGGCTGAGGGGAGACCACTTTATAGCGATATGTTAAAGCAAGAGAAAATGTGTTTTTCATAATAGGTCCCCTTTAATGACTTAAACAGTAGCACCAGGATTATTTGTGTGGATATCTTCACTGTCCTCATCTGTGTAGCCTAGCTACCAGCTCCATCATGTCACTCCAGCTAAATAAACATG
Source organism: Cololabis saira (assembly GCF_033807715.1). Lineage (NCBI taxonomy): Eukaryota > Metazoa > Chordata > Actinopteri > Beloniformes > Belonidae > Cololabis > Cololabis saira. Next base: position 2,080,893 of record NC_084608.1, on the reverse strand, counting down.
CAACACTGTCCATCGTGTTCACGTCTGCACACTCCCCTGTGCGCTCCCAAGGGTTTCATCTCTAAAAAGCACAGCAACTTTCACTCAATATATAACAAATCCACTCATGTAAGAGTAAAGAAATATTTAATTTATAATGTTCTTTGTGTAAAAGTTACCGGGTTAGTTTGATAGCAGTATGAAGAAGGTCTGTCTTGAGCAGTAGTAAGAGGACAAGGTGAGATTCATCTGAAACAAGCCGTTTCTATTAATGAAGTGTGAATCCCTGCAGATCCAGGTTAATTCAGAGCTGCCAAGTCCCACACATGCACCGTGAGAATCCTGTTCACATGCATCTCTGCCTACTAATAATATCCTCGGTCAAGGTCAGTAGCACCTACCCCTAGTGTTGGTGAAGCACACTTTGAGCTCACCTGATGGTTTTGGAGAACCTACTCAGTGAATAGAAGTCACTCGTCACAGCCATATCTGCAGTTCGCTAGTCAACTTCCTCAAGAGTCCAAAGGGCTAACCAAGTCCAAGGACTTCCTCTTTAGTTTGCTGTCCTCCCTCACCTGGGGTGACCACCACCAGATTCAAGGATGTCTGTCATTGCAGGCGCCGACAACTTTGCAGCCAGAGTTCCGGTCAGTTGTCTTGGTAATTGAGGTGTGGAACATTCAGGCTCACTGCTCCCCGGTTCCTCTGAGATGCAAATGAAGCTCTGTCAAAGGGGGGAGTTGAAGACTATTCTCAATCAGAATCAGAATCAGAAATAAGTTTATTGCCAAGTCGTTTAACAGACACAAGGAATTTGTTGTAGTGATTGGTGCAATACAAAAGAGCAAATATTATTAAAAGAGAAAATGTACAACATGTTGGTTTTGAAGTGCCGGATTAATGAGTCTGTGCAAAGGTAGCCTAGGATGTGTGTTAATGTGACGCATAAGGTCAGGATTGGAGTCTTTACGTTAATGTAACGTAGAGTGGGATGGGGGGGCAGTCCGTGGTAGACGGTGGAGAGGGGGGACCGGGGCCTTGTTGATGAGGCCAGCTGCAGACGGGAAGAAACTGTTTTAGTGGCGTGAGGTTTTGGTCCTGATGGACCGCAGCCTCCTGCCAGAGGGAAGAGTCTGGAACAGTTTGTGCCGGGGTGGGAGGGGTGTGCTGCAATCTTTCCTGCACTTTCAGGGTCCTGGAGAGATGGAAGATTGCAGCCTTCTCTTCTCTGCAGAGCAGATGATACGCTGCAGCTGCTCCTGCTCCTGCTCCTGCTCCTGACAAGTTTTTTGACCAGATGTTCCCAGCAAACCCTCACTACGTGTTTGGACTTGTTGAGTCTCTCCGGTATCATCCCTCACCATCTAAACCAACTTACCACCAGCTGGGGATGAGGTCTTCATCCCAGTGTCCAGAAATACCTCCAATGATACAACTACACAATCAATCATAGAACTGCGACCCATTTATACCCTCCAATCAACTAGGGAACGCTCCATTGTACAGATTCTGAGCTGGGATCTGTGATTAAGCCCAGTCCACCCCAACACCTCTCATCCTGAACACCTGCAGACTGGAGACTCTCAAGGAGACTGGTTCCAGAATCCACTCTGCATTGAGGTGACCGTGAGGATGTCGGTCTTTTAGACCTTACCCACAAGTTCAACCTCGCTCCCACCAGAGATGTAACATTCCTTGGTCCAAGAGTCATTTTCTCCTCCATTGGCCACAATCAGTGCGTTTACATGGGAAGTTTAATTCCTCTTTAATTCAGAATTAAAATTAAATCCGATTTAAAATGAGTAAAAAATTACCATGTCAACACCTAATTCCAAATGAAAATGGCCATTACAAATTAAACTTAATTCCGTAATAAAGTAAGTGGCTGGTTTATTTCGATTTTAAATCCGAATAGAATAATTCCGCGATCATGTATAAACTCTTTCCTCTTTAAATTAATTCCGGTCTTTCTTTCTGCTCGTTCCCTCGCCCGTCTGTCTCCATGACGCTTATATTCCACTGGGCTGGTTTTCCAAACAAAGTTTCAAGATGGCAGCACACAGTAAACGCTGGTCGTGCCAAAGCACGGTTTTCTATCTCCCTCCTCCTCAGCACACCAAAGAAAATCATCGACATGATGTCGTTGTGCTGCTGCTTCAAAAATAAAATCAAAACAAATCCAAATAGGATGCTAATAATGTGGTCCTTCATGTTGTTGCTAATCGAGTAAGTTTGTTTTCTTCTGGTAAACGTAAATACGTAAAGACGTCCGCCCCCCTATCCAATCAGAACCTTCCTAACCCCCAGACTTTAAGCGGAATTGGATAAAGCCAATCAATTCGGAATTACTATTTCCATGTAAACTCGAAGGAAAATAGTTTATTCTTAATTATTTAATTCGGAATAATTATTTCCGAATTAAAAAACATCATGTAACCGTGGCCAATGCTGATGCCCGTAGCACAATGTACCCCACCCATACAGGACTTCCTGGAAATAGTCAGCTCAGTACCTTTTGTTTTCAATACAATTAACATATTGAAAAAAATGACTGCCTTATTAATATACATTTATTTCAGTTTAGCTAGTAAATAGTTCAGAATTTGGCTCATGGTGGGTGTGTTTCCACTTGTGGTGGTTCTGGGTAGTTTTCCGGAGGCTGGATCGCATGTTTCCATTAACCAGGAACAGTCCTGAAAGGCCTTCAAGACCCTTTGTGGGATGAAAAAGATGCTTGTTCCACCATCGAGGAACCACTTGGAGAACATATTGGACCGATATCTCCTTGTGGAAGGAGAGGTCAGTTGTGTTGTTGCGATTGAAAAACATTGCTAGAATTAAGGGGTTTCTGTCTAAACAAGACATGGAAAACCGTATTCATGCATTCATTTTCAGTAGGTTGGATTATTGCAATGGCATCTTTACAGAAACTGGACCACATTGCACCAGGAAACTGGACCACATTACACCAGGAAACTGGACCATATTACACCAGGAAACTGGACCACATTACACCAGGAAACTGGACCACATTACACCAGGAAACTGGACCATATTACACCAGGAAACTGGACCACATTACACGAGTAAACTGGACCACATTACACCAGGAAACTGGACCACATTACACCAGGAAACTGGACCAAGAAACTGGACCACATTACACCAGGAAACTGGACCATGTTACACCAGGAAACTGGACCATATTACACCAGGAAACTGGACCATATTACACCAGGAAACTGGACCACATTACACGAGTAAACTGGACCACATTGCACCAGGAAACTGGACCACATTACACCAGGAAACTGGACCATATTACACCAGGAAACTGGACCATATTACACCAGGAAACTGGACCATATTACACCAGGAAACTGGACCATATTACACCAGGAAACTGGACCATGTTACACCAGGAAACTGGACCACATTACACCAGGAAACTGGACCATATTACACCAGGAAACTGGACCATATTACACCAGGAAACTGGACCATATTACACCAGGAAACTGGACCACATTACACCAGGAAACTGGACCATATTACACCAGGAAACTGGACCATATTACACCAGGAAACTGGACCACATTACACCAGGAAACTGGACCATATTACACCAGGAAACTGGACCACATTACACCAGGAAACTGGACCATATTACACCAGGAAACTGGACCATAGTACACCAGGAAACTGGACCACATTACACCAGGAAACTGGACCATATTACACCAGGAAACTGGACCATATTACACCAGGAAACTGGACCATATTACACCAGGAAACTGGACCATATTACACCAGGAAATTGGACCATATTACACCAGGAAACTGGACCATATTACACCAGGAAACTGGACCATATTACACCAGGAAACTGGACCACATTACACCAGGAAACTGGACCACATTACACCAGGAAACTGGACCACATTACACCAGGAAACTGGACCACATTACACCAGGAAACTGGACCACATTACACCAGGAAACTGGACCACATTACACCAGGAAACTGGACCATGTTACACCAGGAAACTGGACCATATTACACCAGGAAACTGGACCATGTTACACCAGGAAACTGGACCATATTACACCAGGAAACTGGACCATATTACACCAGGAAACTGGACCACATTACACCAGGAAACTGGACCACATTACACCAGGAAACTGGACCACATTACACCAGGAAACTGGACCATATTACACCAGGAAACTGGACCATGTTACACCAGGAAACTGGACCACATCACACCAGGAAACTGGACCATATTACACCAGGAAACTGGACCACATTACACGAGTAAACTGGACCACATTACACCAGGAAACTGGACCACATTACACCAGGAAACTGGACCATATTACACCAGGAAACTGGACCATATTACACCAGGAAACTGGACCATATTACACCAGGAAACTGGACCATATTACACCAGGAAACTGGACCATGTTACACCAGGAAACTGGACCACATTACACCAGGAAACTGGACCATATTACACCAGGAAACTGGACCATATTACACCAGGAAACTGGACCATATTACACCAGGAAACTGGACCACATTACACCAGGAAACTGGACCATATTACACCAGGAAACTGGACCATATTACACCAGGAAACTGGACCACATTACACCAGGAAACTGGACCATATTACACCAGGAAACTGGACCACATTACACCAGGAAACTGGACCATATTACACCAGGAAACTGGACCATAGTACACCAGGAAACTGGACCACATTACACCAGGAAACTGGACCATATTACACCAGGAAACTGGACCATATTACACCAGGAAACTGGACCATATTACACCAGGAAACTGGACCATATTACACCAGGAAATTGGACCATATTACACCAGGAAACTGGACCATATTACACCAGGAAACTGGACCATATTACACCAGGAAACTGGACCACATTACACCAGGAAACTGGACCACATTACACCAGGAAACTGGACCACATTACACCAGGAAACTGGACCACATTACACCAGGAAACTGGACCACATTACACCAGGAAACTGGACCATATTACACCAGGAAACTGGACCATGTTACACCAGGAAACTGGACCATATTACACCAGGAAACTGGACCATATTACACCAGGAAACTGGACCACATTACACCAGGAAACTGGACCACATTACACCAGGAAACTGGACCATATTACACCAGGAAACTGGACCATATTACACCAGGAAACTGGACCACATTACACCAGGAAACTGGACCATATTACACCAGGAAACTGGACCATATTACACCAGGAAACTGGACCACATTACACCAGGAAACTGGACCATATTACACCAGGAAACTGGACCACATTACACCAGGAAACTGGACCATATTACACCAGGAAACTGGACCACATTACACCAGGAAACTGGACCACATTACACCAGGAAACTGGACCATATTACACCAGGAAACTGGACCATATTACACAAGGAAACTGGACCATATTACACCAGGAAACTGGACCACATTACACCAGGAAACTGGACCATATTACACCAGGAAACTGGACCATATTACACCAGGAAACTGGACCATATTACACCAGGAAACTGGACCACATTACACCAGGAAACTGGACCACATTACACCAGGAAACTGGACCACATTACACCAGGAAACTGGACCATATTACACCAGGAAACTGGACCATATTACACCAGGAAACTGGACCATATTACACCAGGAAACTGGACCATATTACACCAGGAAACTGGACCACATTACACCAGGAAACTGGACCATATTACACCAGGAAACTGGACCATATTACACCAGGAACCTGGACCATATTACACCAGGAAACTGGACCACATTACACCAGGAAACTGGACCATATTACACCAGGAAACTGGACCATATTACACCAGGAAACTGGACCATATTACACCAGGAAACTGGACCATATTACACCAGGAAACTGGACCATATTACACCAGGAAAGCTCCCAGACCCCTGAGCTTCATCTGGATCTGTTAGTTCCTATGAAGCTCCCAGACCCCTGAGCTTCATCTGGATCTGGTTTGTTGTGGTTCCAGAACCAGAACCAAGCAAGGTGAGGCAGCGTTCAGTTATTCTGCTCCTCACCGGTGGAACAAACTTCCTGTAGACCTGAAGTCTGCTGCAACTGTAGATCCTTTAAATCAGGATAAACATATTACTGTTTAATTAAATACTTACCTGCTGTACTCTACTGCCCTTACTTTTCAGCAACTTGTGCTTTTTATTATTTTACTTCTTTTCTTATCATTTTATTTCATGTTATTTGTTATTTACTGTTTAATCGTGTCTTGCAGCTTTTAATGTTGATGTAAAGCATTTTGAATGCCCTTGTGTTGAACTGTGCTATACAAATAAACTTGCCTTGTGATGAACGCAGTGCTTTTGAAGGTCCGGTCAGGTCAGATCCAGGTCAGATCCAGGTCAGATCCAGGTCAGATCCAGGTCATATCATATATATAATATATAATATAATATAGGCAGGTGTGGACCCAGAGATTCCTCGTAGACCAGTGACAGGCTTCTGTGTTATTGTTGCAGCTGCAGATCGCCAGCGAAGATGGTTAAACGTTTTATCTGGCATCAGCTTGGTTCCAGCAGGCCCACCCCACCTTTTAATATTGAGCAGTTTTATTTGAAAAAGTACGTCATATTGATTATACTTAAAGACTTCAAAGCCAGACTAAGGTGGCGGCGTAAAATCCTGTAGCGTAACATGGAAGCAGCAAGTTTGATTTGATAAATATCGCTTTTCCGACAGGTCTAATATTAAACTGCTGTTGGAGTCTTGGCCCATTTAAGAAATGTTTTTCTTGTGCGTAGGAGAACTTGTGCCAGAAAACTCTGAATATCTTGTTTAAGACCAGACTTTTATAACGGGGGAGTAATTCCAGATACCTGCAGAGCAATTAACCTCCCTCTTGAGAAATTCTGTTTATGGATGTTTATTCAATCATCAATAATAATCTTTTATTTGTTCATCATAATCATTGCTATTATTAGAACAGAAGTTTTTATTGAAGAATGTATTCTGTCTTTGTCCCTCAGGTCATAAACACATGATAGTCAGGGTTTCCTGTGTGACTGTCAAGTTGGAAAAGAGTTGGATTGTAGCAGTCAGGGAAAAAGTGAAGCGTGTGTTTGTGAAGTGTTGTTTTGGTTGTGGCTGTGCCCACAGCTGTTATTAGAAATCCATCTGAGTATGGTTCAGAGACAGACTCGGGGTGCAGAGGGATCTGCTGTCTGGGTCAACGCTGTGATATCACAGTGGCTGTTATTTTAACCTACTAAATCAATCATGAGGGGGATTGGTTCTCCGTTGTGGTTGTGACGGTAACTGGGCCCAGGTAAAGTGATACTGGAGACCTGGCAGGGCTGGCTGTGTTCTCCCTGGACCACAACATGTCACAGCAACCACTATTTCCATGAGCTTTTCAATAGATTACTATCATTTCAAGCATCACAAAGCTCTAGCAAAAATGTCCAGTGAGGACGGTCTGGAGAGTCTCAACAACACCGATGAAAGCAACTTCACGAGAGTCAGATCAAAAAGAGCTTAGTGTTCCTGCTGTGGGCCTTAAATATGAACATTTTAAAGAGACAGACACTCAACCCTGGTGCTGTCTGCAGGTCAAGGAAGGAGGGAGGGAAGAAGGGAGGAAGGAAGGAAGGAAGGAAGAAAGAAAGAAAGAAAGAAAGAAAGAAAGAAAGAAAGAAAGAAAGAAAGAAAGAAAGGAAGGAAGGAAGGAAGGAAGGAAGGAAGGAAGGAAGGAAGGAAGGAAGGAAGGAAGGAAGGAAGGAAGGAAGAAGAAGAAAGAAAGGAAGGAAGGAAGGAAGGAAGGAAGGAAGGAAGGAAGGAAGGAAGGAAGGAAGGAAGGAAGGAAGGAAGGAAGAAAGAAAGAAAGAAAGAAAGAAAGAAAGAAAGAAAGAAAGAAAGGAAGGAAGGAAGGAAGGAAGGAAGGAAGGAAGGAAGGAAGGAAGAAAGAAAGAAAGAAAGAAAGAAAGAAAGAAAGAAAGAAAGAAAGAAAGAAAGAAAGAAAGAAAGAAAGAAAGAAAGAAAGAAAGGAAAGAAAGAAAGAAAGAAAGAAAGAAAGAAAGGAAGGAAGGAAGGAAGGAAGGAAGGAAGGAAGGAAGGAAGGAAGGAAGGGAGAAAAGAAGGAAGGAAGGAAGGAAACAAGGAAGGAAGAAAAGAGGAAGGGAAGAAGGAAGGATAGAGCAGGAGGAAAGAAGGAAGGAAGGGAAAAATGAAGGAAGGAAGGAAGGAAGCAAGGAGTAAGGAAGGAAGGCGTAAGGGAGGAAGGAAGGAAGGAATGAATGAATGAGGAAGCAAGGAGTAAGGAAGGAAGGAAGGAAGGCGTAAGGGAGGAAGGGAGGAAGGAAGGAAGGAAGCAAGGAGTAAGGGAGGAAGGAAGGAAGGAAGGAGTAGGGAAGGAAGGGAGAAGGAAGGAAAGAAGAAAGGAAGGGAGAAAAGAAGGAAGGAAGGAAGGAAGGAAGGAAGGAAAGAAGGGAGTAAAGAAGGAAGGAAGGAAGGAAGGAAGGAAGGAAGGAAGGAAGGAAGGAAGGAAGGAGTAGGGAAGGAAGGGAGAAGGAAGGAAGGGAGAAAAGAGGAAGGGGAGATGGAAGGAAAGAAGGAAGGAAGGAAGGAAAGAAGGGAGTAAAGAAGGAAGGAAGGAAGGAAGGAAGGAAGGAAGGAAGGAAGGAAGGAAGGAAGGAAGGAAGGAAGGAAGGAAGATGGAAGGGAGAAAAGAGGAAGGGAAGAAGGAAGGAGAGAGCAGGAGGAAAGAAGGAAGGAGAAGGTCATGTTGACCCAAAGACAGTACAAGAGTTAAGTGAAAAACAACAGGGAAACATGGAATGATGACTGAACGTTTGCATTATTAGACATTATTAGACATTATTAGACTTGCAGCTGAACACATGTTTCTCGGGAATGTCAGTAGGATTAAAGTGAGTGATACCTGAAACGTTCCCCTGAAACGTTCCCCTGCCCCCCCTGGGCTCCAGCAGGCCCCGCTCATCCTGTACAGGGTTAAACAGCAGAGAACATGGATGGATGGAAACCCAAACTCTGGGCTTTGATCACATGTTTAAGCCTCATCATGGTTTGTTTGCTTTGGATTTGGATTTCAGACCTGAACCTTGCTGTCTTTGTGTCGTACATCTGCATCCCTCTTGAGATAATTGTTGCACTTATGACGGTTAAGATCATTTGTGTGGCTCATTGTAACATACCTGTAATTGTTTTGTGGATGCTGTGGTTCTTTCTGGTATTCCACCTTCACTACCTTTAAACCTTCATTTAACTTGAGCTGAATAAGGTCTGTAAGTTTAACCAGAACCAAGGTTTTTGTTTTCGCTGTGGCCCAGACACGTTTGCTTGCTGTCTCTGTTACGGGAGTATTTCACTCAATACCATTCCAGGAATGTGCAACTCCCAAACCTTTCTCTGATTTATTTTGGAAAACGTTCCATTAGCTTTTGGCATGACCACATTACCGTCTTCAGACAGATGAGCAAAAGCAGCAGTAAAAGATTAATAAAGATAAGATCAATCTTCCTGAACCAGACTATAGCCTACAGAGCTGGAAACAATACTCGTACTGTATGTCCTTCCTAAAAATGCAAGGTGAATTAATGGCTTAACATTTCAACCAGATTCAGTTTTGTCCAGGATGTTGGTATGATGATAAAGTGTGTGTTACTGCCGTCAGACTCCCCTCTGCACTTTGAACTTTTCATTTCTGAGATGCTTTTAGGGATATACAGGATGCTACCAGAGGTGGGGAGGAACCAGTTAAATTTACTCTGTTACATTTACTTGAGTAAGTTTGGGGAAATGTTGTACTTTTAGGAGTAGTTTGGAATCACTATACTTTTCACTTTTACTTGAGTAGATTTGTGAAGAAGAAACTGTTCCTCTTCCTCCGCTACATTAGGCTACGTTGAGCTGTTACTTTTCTTTTATCCCTTTTATCCGCGTATGCATCAATCTCATGACATCACTGGTGATTCTTTGGGAAAAATGTTAGTTTTTGCATGTTTTGTCACATTTACACAGACTCAAACACACACAGAGTTTCTATGAGTTCATGTTTGTTCTAGTTCTGCCTGGTTAAAAAAGAAAAGTACAAAGGCTTGAAATGTTGTAATACTTGTGCTTAATTTATTCTTTTATTCTGTTATTAATTCATTTATTTTATTATTTATTAAAGTACATACATTTACTTTAAGATTGTTTTAATTTAAGCTATTTTTTTTTATTAATTTTAATTATGTTATTAATTTAATTTGCCTGAAGATGATTATTTTGTACTTTTGTCTGTTTGAATGTTTGTGTTAAAGAAATAAATCAGACGTTACTCAACAGTTACTCAGTACTTGAGTAATTTTTTACTTTTACTCAAGTAATTATTTGGATGACTACTTTTTACTTCTACTTGAGCCATATTATTCTGAAGTAACAGTACTTTTACTTGAGTACAGTTTTTGGCTCCTCTCCCAGCTCTGGGTGCTACTGACTGGTAGCTGGTGTGTGTGTTGCGCCCCCTGCAGGTCGGTGAGGAGAGGGCTGTGCAGCAGGCGTCTCTCTCCGTGGGTGCTGCTCCTCCTGCTCGTGCTCGGCGTCGCCGTCCAGACCTTTATTGCCCAACAGGCCAGGTGAAGTATCATCCACACCACCGGCACGGAGACACTTTTGTTCTGGTCGGCTCAACCAAATCCCATCCCGTATGTCTGTCCACAAATTCAACTTTGTTTTGATTTATTAGGGAAAAAATACCTTTTGGCGTGTGACATAAGCAAGTTTTATTTACTGTATTTTCCGCACTATAAGGCGCACCTAAAAGCCTTTAATTTTCTCAAAAACCGGCAGTGCGCCTTATAATGCAGTGCGTCTTATATGTGATCATTACGGTAATTTCTGTTACTGTAGTCAGGGGGATTGTGGGTAATGTAGTCAGGGGGATTGTGGGTAATGTAGTCAGGGGGATTGTGGGTAATGTAGTCAGGGGGATTGTGGGTAATGTAGTTGGTGTCGCCGAAGTAACGGCACTAAAAACATCAGGAATCGTCACAGACGTTCAAGACAACAGCAGCGACGCTGATTCTCATAATGGAGACTTTGACGAGACGGAGCAAAGCTGCTTTTTATTTTGTTAATAAAGTTTGACATACGGTACTTTTCTTCTTGTTTTTTTTTTTTGCATTTGCTGTAGGATTTTGTTGCATTTCCTGTAGCAGCTCCATCAGGTAGATACGTAACTCAACCCCAGCCCATATAGTACGGTATTTTACCAGATATTTACCTTATAATGCGGTGCGCCTTATAGTGCGGAAAATATGGTATTTTATTGAACCTTTATTTAACCAGGAAGTCCCTTGAGATTAAAATCTCTTTTTCGAGGGAGACGTGGCCAAGATAGCACACCATTACAGAGTTACAAAAATGATTAAAAAAAACACTTTAAAAACAGACAAAGAACAACAGACAAGTACAACAAAATCCAGTTCAGAAATAGCAATTGCACTCTTCAGTTACACAGTTTTTTACCAGAGCTTTGACTCTCCCAGGGAGACCCGATCATTAAGCTGTAATGTTCTGAAGATTGTTCCATGACCTGAGCACAAAATAAGAGAAAGCTGCTCTACCAAGCTCTGTTAAATCCTTGGTACCTGGTAGAGCAGCATCTAGTGGAACAGAGATTATAACTGTTGGTGAGTGATAGGAGATTACACAGATATGAAGGAAGTTTACCCAGTAAAACATAGCAATGCTGCTTTCTCCTTAGGCTCAGTGAAGGCCAGGAAACCAACTCCTAAAGTACACAGTGATGTGTCTGGGACGATGAGGTGGATATTCAAACAGAGTGGAGGGAGCCAAGTGTAGAGGAGGCAGATTGCATGTATATAATATCCCCATAGTGTAGAACACTTAAGAACGTATCCTGTATACCAGTTTTCCTAACCGCTAAATTAAGGCAGGACCTATTTCTATAATAAAAACCCAGCCTAAGTTACTGCTGCTCCATCTAGAGCAGCAGGGTTTCATCTCATGTAGCGCTGCAGCTTTCAAATCATTTAGTAATCCAGTATTCTACTGAAAATTACATCGATTAATCGAGTAATCGGATAAAACATATTTTTGCGAAAGAGTAATTATAAATATACATATATACATAATATACATAAGATGTTAGATGTTAATTGACATTACTAAGACTAAATGATATAATCCAGTAGGTTCATGGCTGTGCATTTAAAAACCCTGAACTTACACCAGTCGACCAAATTCACTGATTCACTCAAAAAACTAATCTTACCAAGAAATGTTCTTATTTCTAACCTAAAAATGCCATTACACCTGATATCAGACATAACTTAAAATGTTAGGGGTTTTTCCCACGTGTTTCAATTTAACTTTCATTTGTGTCAAGCACATTTTAAGTTCTAGTTAAGTTTTAAGTCAAAGCCTTGATAAGATTTTGAGTTTTGGCAGTGTTCAAAATATAATTCTGATCCTGCTGTATTGGAGCACATTAGGCACCAGCGCTACTGGATGTTTTATCCATCAATGAATACAGAGCTAAAATTGAAAACTACCCAGTTAGCTTTATTACGTTTTCTTTTTCCCCCTCATCTCTCTACAGCTCTGTGTTTTTACAGATTAAATGCGTTAGCCGCATGGACAGTCGTTATGTTGGCAAGGTACCGTAACGTTAATCTCATTAAGTGGCGTCAGCGCGTTGTGCAGCATTAAACGTAGTCCGGGAGAAATACCCCGTCTTTGAGCTGGTGAAATTAAACAATGATTAATTATTGGAGGAATGGTTTCAGCCCTAATCTCATGGTGGCATCAGTGGAGCTGTCATGTAAATGCTCTAAAGACTGGACGTCTAGCGTCAGCCGTTGTTGATGCAGCCGCATGTGACCGGCGGGACTGAAGAAGATATACCGGTCCAGAACTGTGACATTACTCACATAAAAGTGACGCCAAAGACTGGTGAGATGCAAGCTGAAGGTTCAGTTGTGTTGGAAAACATCAGATACGTGTCAGATTTAGAACCACGTATACAAGTGACCGGGTCTGGAATGAGGAATGGGTTTCATGTCATTTGAGATGCAACAAACCAAATGGGATTTGGGTCGCTTTACTCGCAGTGTGAACGTGGCCAAAGTCTAGACGAGCCTGCCCACTGCATATTAGTGCAAAGTTACAATAACACGTTTTTAGCTGGGATCCAGGTGTCAAAACGCTTCTCCTGAATTCAGCTAAACTATTTGGAAACATTTTTCATCCACAGATCAGCAGAAGATAACAGCAGTTACGCTCTCATGAACTCCAGCACTGAAACATGTTTGTCAGAACTCTAGGTATTTGATTAAAAGAAAAGTCAATGTAGGTCAACTGACTGAATGTTTCCAAGAAGCCAAAATGGTTGAACAGACAGATCCAACCTTATTGGGACGGTCCATTTTCAATAGCTTCATTTCAATTCAATTCAATTCAGTTCAGCTTTATTTATATCAAATCAAATCATCATAAATGTCATCTCAGGACACTTCAACAACACAGTTCAGCTTGGAACACTGGCTCATAACAACAATAGAGTCATTCACAGAGTTGGAGAGAGGAGAGGTGCATTATGGGAGGTCTCCCAGCAGTCCAGGTCTATAGCAGCATCACTAATGGCACTTTTATTCTAGTACCTACTCACTCCACTCCACTCGCCTCCACTCGCCTTGCCCTCATTTCTTTTTAGATACCCAGATCAGAAGTAGGAGGTTGGAGAAGCTGCTGTGACGTATTTGATTGTGTATCTAAAGGAAGAAGACAACAACACTCAAGATGTAGAACCTGGAGGAGATGATAGATGTGCTGCTGGGTCTGTGGCTTGTGTTTGATATCAAGTTAAAAAATGAGAGAGAAAGAAGCTTCAAGCGGCGGCGCTTTTAAATTTTTTGTTAGTTTGTCTCTGTGCTGCTGAAAAGTCAGCTGGAGCCGTGAGCAGCTATGAAGAGACAGAGCTCCTGGTAGATCTGGTCGTTCCTTATCTCCGTCTACATCCCTTTTTAATTCTCTCCTCAGCACCAGGTTTATGAACATCTGACCCTCAGAGTTGGATCATGAAACAGACTTTTGCTGCCGTTGCCTGTTGAATAAAATTAACCAGAATCCGTCAGAGTCTCTTTCTCTGATTTCCTCCTCCTGACTCAGACGTCTGACTCCAACCCCCCGACCAATCGGTGGCCTGTAGTGTGATGATGTCAGATACAGCCCACTCAGCAGCTTAGAACCTCGGCAGAATAGTTACAGACTCTGCACGCCTCCACCCACCTCCACCCACCTCCACCCACCTCCACCCGCCTCCACCCACCTCCACCCACCTCCACCCACCTCCACCCACCTCCACCCGCCTCCACCCGCCTCCACCCACCTCCACCCACCTCCACCCGCCTCCACCCGCCTCCACCCGCCTCCACCCGCCTCCACCCGCCTCCACCCACCTCCTCCCACCTCCACCCACCTCCACCCACCTCCACCCACCTCCTCCCACCACCCACCTCCACCCACCTCCTCCCACCTCCACCCACCTCCACCCACCTCCACCCACCTCCACCCACCTCCACCCACCTCCTCCCACCTCCACCCACCTCCACCCACCTCCACCCACCTCCTCCCACCTCCACCCACCTCCACCCACCTCCACCCGCCTCCACCCGCCTCCACCCGCCTCCACCCGCCTCCACCCACCTCCACCCGCCTCCACCCACCTCCACCCACCTCCACCCCTAGTGGAGAAGCTCAAAACAGGGGGGCGAGTGGAGTGGAGTCGCGCTGAGTACTAGTGGAAAAGTGCCATAAGTGATGTTTCAGGTCACCTGATCAACCCCAACTATAACCTTTATCACACAGGAGGGTTTGCAGCTTCATGTTAAAGGTAGAGAGGGCGTCTTGTTCCTGGACACGACCTCTCGGACCCACAGGTAAACCTGCTGGTTCCTGGTACCTGAAGGTTCTACTCCCATCCTCCTGTTACAGCCTCTCTGATACATGGGCTGGTGATCATTAAGAGGTTTCAATGTGAGGGGAACAAGTTTTACTTCTATTTGTGGATTTCAAAGGTAGACGATGAAGAGAAGATAAAACTGAAACGTGATCTCTCCTGCTGGTTCTTTTCAGAACCCCGGCTGCAGCATTTTGGATGAGCTGGAGATGTTTAGAGTTTTTAGGACGACCCATTAATAAAGAATTACCACAGTCCATTCTAGAGGTAACAAGTACACCCATCAGTTGTTATGCATCAGTCTGAGACAGGATGTCCCTGATTTTAACAATAAACACAAAATACTAATACAAAGAAAAATCAATGATATTGTGTATGTCACTGCTTATTCATTGTATCTCAGTGTTTGTTTATCAGTTAATAAAAGTTTCAAATGTTACGTTCTGTTGTTCTTCTGAGGTTTCATTTTAAGGGAAGAACGAGGTTTTTCATTTTTTAAATGAAAGATTTTGGTGAACCATCTTGACATTTATAACTTTGCAATTTAAAATGTTTTCGGTGTTTTTGTAGGGGATGCCCCGATACCATTTTTTTCACACCGAGTACGAGTATTTAAATTTGTGTACTTGCGATACCGAGTACCGATACTTCTACCACAAAAATAACTAAGCAAAAAATGCAATGAAAAATGCAATGAATTGGAAGACAGGTTTTATTTGCAACAGATAAATTCAATAAAAATTAATAAAATGAGTAGAATAACTATTTTAAACAAAAAATAATAATCTGTGTAAATATAAAGTCTCCACACTGGCACTGTCTTCACATTTTTTTTTTGTCTGCACGCGTATTAATGGTTAATACCATGCTGGTAAGAACCTAAGACATATATATGTGCATTTTTTTATATAAAATACATATGATTTTATTTTTTTTAATATGTCAAATATATTTATTTTATTAATTATATATATATATATATATATATATATATATATATATATATATATATATATATATATATATATATATATATATACATATATATATATATATATATATATATATATATATATATATATATATATATATATATATATATATATATATATGTATATGTACATATGTACATATGTACATATGTCTATGTGGCTCCGGGGACCGGAGACGGGCCCGGAGAGAGGGAACCCCCCAACAGGGTGACACCCGCGCGGGCCCGACAATGGAGGGCCCCAGACCCAGACATCCCATTCATCCATCCATTCACCCATCCATTCACCCATCCAATTTCTATAATAATAATAAAGTATACTAACAACATACGTAATATACTTGGTCTTCTCCAGCTGACAGTGGCTGCTCATCCAGCGCTATATAACGGTTAGAGCTTCCGTTACTTTAACGGCCCGTGGGTCGTCTCTTTCCATTGTCTGTCTCTTTTGCAGAACCTGAGCTAATGTTGCTGTTGTGTTCTTGCAGTAGCATTAGCATACTCCGTATACTCAGCTTTATGATGCGTCTTGAGATGTTTCATCAAGTTGCTGGTAATAAACAACGTATTCTCCTTTCCTCCTCATGACACCTTACTAATAAGTTTCAGCTTGCGTTCCCGTACGTTCATGTCCGTTCGCATGCACCACCAACTGCAACGTCGCTCATGTACTACCAATGGTAACCGATAGGGGGCAGTAAGCAGAGCAACAGTTGGAAAAGTGATTAAATATTTATTAGTAACGGTAGTAGCAGCGGTAGTAGATGTCTATTAACATCTGGCGAAGGGACTGCCCATGAAAATTAGCCTTTCGGCTAACTCGGGTACATTTACTTTCTGCAAGGAAACGTTGATCAATGTACACTGTCCCTTTTTAAAAAATAAAGAATTATTATTATTATAAGTAGTAGCAGTAGTAGATTAGAACAACGAACAAGTTGACATGACAACATTGGATGAAGAGGAGATTATAACATTGATTTGGTTGCATCTCGGCAAAGGAAACGGTGCCAGCTGGTATCAGACCGGGACCAGCTGGTACCAGACCGGGACCAGCTGGTATCTGATCGGGACCAGCTGGTATCAGACCAGCTGGTATCAGACCAGCTGGTATCTGACCGGGACCAGCTGGTATCAGACCGGGACCAGCTGGTATCAGACCAGCTGGTATCTGACCGGGACCAGCTGGTATCTGACCGGGACCAGCTGGTATCTGACCGGGACCAGCTGGTATCAGACCGGGACCAGCTGGTATCTGACCGGGACCAGCTGGTATCTGACCGGGACCAGCTGGTATCAGACCGGGACCAGCTGGTATCAGACCGGGACCAGCTGGTATCTGACCGGGACCAGCTGGTATCTGACCGGGACCAGCTGGTATCAGACCGGGACCAGCTGGTATCAGACCAGCTGGTATCTGACCGGGACCAGCTGGTATCAGACCGAGACCAGCTGGTATCAGACCAGCTAGTATCTGACCAGCTGGTATCAGACCGGGACCAGCTGGTATCAGACCAGGACCAGCTGGTATCAGACCAGCTGGTATCAGACCAGGACCAGCTGGTATCAGACCAGCTGGTATCAGACCAGGACCAGCTGGTATCAGACCCGCTGGTATCAGACCAGGACCAGCTGGTATCAGACCAGCTGGTACCAGACCAGGACCAGCTGGTATCTGACCAGGACCAGCTGGTATCAGACCAGCTGGTACCAGACCAGGACCAGCTGGTATCTGACCAGGACCAGCTGGTATCAGACCAGCTGGTACCAGACCAGGACCAGCTGGTATCTGACCAGGACCAGCTGGTATCAGACCAGCTGGTATCAGACCGGGACCAGCTGGTATCAGACCAGGACCAGCTGGTATCAGACCGGGACCAATTCAATTCAATTCAATTTTATTTATATAGCGTCTAATACAACAGAGTTGTCTCTAGACGCTTTCCAGAGACCCATACCCAGAACATGACCCCCGAGCAGTTATTACATAAACAATGGCAGGTAAAAACTCCCCTAGTGGGAGAAAAACCTTAAGCCAAACAGTGGCAAGGAAAAACTCCCCTTTAGGAGGGAAGAAACCTTGAGCAGGACCAGGCTCATAAGGGGGGACCCTCCTGCCGAGGGCCAGACTGGTGGGTCAGGGACGGCAACAGCACAGCAGGCAGGTGGAAGCAGCAACGGGATGACCGGGGGTGGGGACCGCAGGCCAGCACACAGCTCCCGAAGCTCCGGCCCAATCAGCAAGTCCCAGGTTGGGGTGCAGGGTCAGGGAAAGACTTGTGCTCCGTAATGCAAGCTACAAGCCACCCACGACCACCTGCAGGACAAAAGAGAGAAAAGGGAGGAGAAGGGGGGGCCAGCAACGGGATGACCAGGGGTGGGGACCGCAGGCCAGCACGCAGCTCCCGAAGCTCCGGCCTGACCAGCTGGTATCTGACCGGGACCAGCTGGTATCAGACCGGGACCAGCTGGTATCAGACCGGGACCAGCTGGTATCAGACCGGGACCAGCTGGTATCTGACCGGGACCAGCTGGTATCAGACCGGGACCAGCTGGTATCAGACCGGGACCAGCTGGTATCTGACCGGGACCAGCTGGTATCTGACCGGGACCAGCTGGTACCAGACCGGGACCAGCTGGTACCAGACCAGGACCAGCTGGTATCTGACCGGGACCAGCTGGTATCAGACCAGCTGGTATCTGACCGGGACCAGCTGGTATCTGACCGGGACCAGCTGGTATCTGACCGGGACCAGCTGGTATCAGACCGGGACCAGCTGGTACCAGACCGGGACCAGTTGGTACCAGACCGGGACCAGTTGGTACCAGACCGGGCCCAGCGCCACTCGCGGGCAGAGCCAGAACTGCAGGTGGCGTACTCTCTTCTCATCACACGCTGACTGCAGCTCAACATCTCCCCCTAGAGTCGCTAATCAGTAACTACAACAACAATGAAGTGGTATCGGTGCGCGGTATCGGAGAATTTTTGTGAGTACGAGTACGAGTATATGAGAGCAGTATCGGCCCCGATACCAATACCAGTATCGGGGCTGATACCGGTATCGGTATCGGGGCTGATACCGGTATCGGTATCGGGGCATCCCTAGTTATTTGTCTTTCTCGTGTTTCAGAATTGAGACGAATTGTTGTTCATTATATTGCAGCTGTATCAGTCATGTGACATACTGACCGTTAAGGACTTTTTTCCAGGGTTCTCAAGCTGATGGGACTCCAACATTCAAGGTCCTCCAATAATGAACACAACCTGTTTCCAACGCTGCACAACATGTCTGCGCACCTCTACTCTGTCTCTTCTACGACATTAAAGAAGGGCTGGATGCAGAGGGAAGAACATGCAAATCCTCATCATCGGATTGAGGGACAGGGAGAGTCCGGAGACCACCTTCCCCTGAAGAACATGGAGAAAAACAATATCAAACTTCCTTTAAGCTCCAAGACAGGAACAGGAGAGGTTTCACCTGGAAAGCTGTTTCTGCCGGATGAGCGAGACGAACCGAGACGAGCTCCTCCCAACGCAACATGCCACCCAAAGTCTCACATTGTTTTCCTCAAGACACACAAAACAGCAAGCAGCAGCATCTTAAACATTTTATATCGCTACGGAGAAAGCAGGAACTTAACCTTCGCCCTCCCGCTGAACAAACACAGCCAGCTGTTTTACCCACACTTCTTTTCTGCACATTTTGTGGAAGGCGTCAGCAGCGGGAGATTGAGAGACGTCCACATCCTCTGCAACCACATGAGATTTAAAAAGTCTGAGGTGAGCTGAATCAGAAAAATCACTCAAGGTGTTTATTTGTTACTGTTTGTATTCATTTACAGTCCAGATTAACGCAGATGTTTGGTGGGACGAGTACAAGACCCAGAGCAGACTAGAGTGGCTGCAGCACCTAACTGGTGGAAAAGGGGGTCTTATATGAAGGATAATTATATGAATAAAATATGATATGAACAATATATTAAGGACAAGTCTAAACATGGCTCATTTAGCTGATTTATATGGGGATCAATATGTTTTTGTTGATTGTAAGATTCAGTTGAGTTCAAACAAGACCAGGGCTGGGGATCCATTCAAATGTCAAGAATCGATTGGATTCCGATTCTTAAGATTCAGAATCCATTATCACGCTTTGATTCAATCCGATTCTGATATTGATTTGGGTTAGTGTTATTAAAACAGTTTTTTCAGCTGTTGCATGAATGATATGACTTTAGTTCTGCAACATATTAATACTAGTATTATATTGAAATTCAACAGCAAGTATTGCAGCTAATGATGCTGTAAGGACCAATCAGCTCCCAGAATGCTGATAGAACTGAAACAGAAACATCGTGGGGCAGAATTACCAAACAGATCCAGGGAGGAAACAGAGACGGATGAAATCCGTTTTATTTTTTTCCCAGATTCCATTTTTATTTTTTTCCATTTTCAGTCTTTTAATTTTTGAGAATTGGGTTTTTAGCATTTTATGCAAATGTAACCCCAAGACAGTATATAAAGTAATGAAATATAGACAATTTATGCAATTATAACCAAAAACTTTAATGTTTTCATACCTTTAAACATATTTGAATGCAAAAACTTTTTTGGGCATGAACACAAAAATACCAAAAGTTGTAATGTACATAATCATGGAAAAAAAAAATCGATCTTTAGACATACAATTCGATTTTTAGGAATTAATATGAGAATCGATTTAGAATCGGAAAATCTATTTTTTTAACACAGGCCTAGACAAGACGGGAAGTTTGGGATTACAAATCAGTTTTGACATTTGTCATAACGTACTTTATGAACCAATGAAACTTTGTTTCAACTTTCTTGTGAATATCCATCTATTTGTACACATAAGGCCTGCAACACATTCCTGAAGTAGAATTTTGAATAAAAAATGCAGACGGCGTTGAATGCCATAGATGAGTTTGCATGAAGAATGGGATGAATTAACACCTGAAGCTTTTGATCTCCTTGATTTGGCTGGAACCAGAAGGACTACTGATATTACAAACCTTTTGGATTGTGAGTGTGTTTACATGGGAAGTTTAATTCCTCTCTAATTCAGAATTAAAATTAAATCCGATTTAAAATGAGTAAAAATGACCATGTAAACACCTAATTCTGAATGAAAATGGCCATTCTGAATTAAACTTAATTCCGAAGTAAGTGTCTGGTTTATTCTGATTTTAAATCTGAATAGAATAATTCCAGATCATGTACCCACTCATTCCTCTTTAAATTAATTCTGGTCTTTCTTTCTGCTCGTTCCCTCCCCCGTCTGTCTCCATGATCTTATATTCCACTGGGCTGGTTTTCCTAACAAAGTTTCAAGATGCAGCAGCAGTAAACGCTGGTCAAGAGCATAGATCATTTATTTAATAAATAGAAATCATTAAAAGAACAGATGGAAACAGGAAACAGTTGTGTTAGTTTTTCTTCCGGTAGTTTAACTTCCGGTCCCCCCCCTATCCAATCAGAACCTTCCCAACCCCCAGACCTGGAGAGGAATTGGAGAAAGACCATCAAACATGTTTTCCATGTAAACCTCAATTCAGAATTACTATTTCCATGTAATTCAGATTCAGATTCAGATTACTTTTATTTGCCATTTGTGTTAAACACATAGGAATTTGTCACGGTGGTAACAGTGTGCGCATTCAGAATATTACTTTCACATATAAATAAATAAATAACAGACACATAACACCACAGTGAGGGAATAAACAAAAAATAAAGTGCAGGCATATACAATAAGTTATAGTCCAGTTATAGTATATTTAAGTGACACCGGTGACCTGTAAACCTGTAGACCTGTTCGGTGTAAACTCGAAGGAAAATAGTTTAATTCTGAATTATTTAATTCGCAATAATTCATTGGGAATTAAAAAACATCATGTAACCGTGGCCTGTGTTGCAGACCTGAAATGCAGCAACTGATGAATATTAACAGCTGAAATGAAGCTGAACACTTGGAGACCCCCTGGGCTTCGCTGACTCCAGTGGTGTCCAGCTGTTTTTGTTCACTTGTGGATGATGACGGCATGTTCGGAGTATTAACCAGAATATTTCTGTCTGCTTCTTGTGATGACTACGGCTCAGCTGGCCAAAGTGATGCCTGAGGATGCAATTTACTTTTCCATCCTCAGGCATCCTGTGGACATGATGGAGTCCATCTTTACGTACTACAGGAGCATCCCAGCCTTCCGCAAGACTCGCAGCCTGGATGACTTCTTGGATAGCTGCCGGGAGAAATACGAGCCGTCCCTGAGCAACAACCACTACGCTCACAACGTCCTGGCATTCGACTTCGGCTTTGACAACAACGCGGCAGACGGTGCTGAAGACCTGGCGGAGCGAGCAGCCACGGCTATCACTGCTATCCAACGGGAATTCCACCTCGTCCTTATCTCTGATTACTTTGAGGAGTCCATGGTCCTGCTCAAGCACGCCCTCTGCTGGTCCACGGAAGACATTGTTTCCTTTAGGCTCAACAGCCGCAGTCACCAAACTCGCCACCGCGTTTCACCCGACACTGCAGAGAAAATCAAGCGGTGGAACGCTTTGGACTGGAGGATTTACCAACATTTCAACACCACTTTCTGGCACAAAGTGGACAATGTGGTTGGGCGGGAGACAATGAAGCGTGAAATTTCACAGCTGAGACAATTACAGGCCAAACTGGCAAACATCTGCCTGAAAGGTGGAGGGGCAGTGGACCCGTCCAAAGTAAAAGAGACTGGGTTCAAGCCCTTTCAGTACGGAGCCGCTGTGATTCAGGGCTACAACCTGAACTCACACCTCGACACACAAACCAGGAGGAAATGTCAGAGGCTGATAACTCCTGAACTGCAGTACACCAACCATCTGTACAGGCAGCAGTTCCCTGAGGAAGCTGCCAGGATCAGACAGGCGGCTAAAACCGCTGCTCCTAAAGGAAGAGCATCGTAGCCTCCTCTCAACATGCTGATTATCACGGAAGAGTATTAGGGCCATGCAGGAGAAAAAATATTTGAGAGGGGAAGATTTCTTTTTATTGTGCACTTCGAGAAAAAAGCCAAAATGTTGAGAAAAAAGTTGAAATGTCGAGAATAATGTTGAAATACAATTTCAAGAATAAAGTCGAAATTTCACCTTTTTTCTCAACATTTCAACTTTATTCACGAAATTTTGACTTTTTTCTCAACATTTCGACTTTTTTCTCGAAATTGTATTTCAACATTAATCTCGACATTTCGACTTTTTTCTCGACATTTCGACTTTTTTCTCGAAATTGTACTTCAACATTAATCTCGACATTTCAACTTTTTTCTCGACATTTCGACTTTTTTCTCGAAGTACATAATGAAAAAAAAACGTCCTCCTCTAATATTATTTTTATTTTTTTCCTGCCTGGCCCTAATACTCTTCCGTAGATTATGGACAAATACGTGGAGATAAATCAGGCAACATATTACCCGTATTACACGCCCTGGCCAGTCTTTGAACTCTTTTCTGTCAGTAAAAATAAAAATGTCTACGTTCATACCTCAAGATGCTCCAGATCAGAACGTTGATTTGCCCTGATCAACTTTTGTTGACTCTGGTTGTATTATTTCTTCTTCTCTTACATTACAGACCAAAAGTTTGGACACACCTTCTCATTCAAACAAATGGGAGAGTGTGTCCAAACTTTTGGTCTGTACTGTAGCTATTGTTTTTGAGTGAATAAAAGAGTGCAACTTTTCTCTGGATCTTTTCCATCTTGTTGTTTTTATTAAATTAGCTCCCAAAAGCTGGAATTTAACATTAGTACTGTATCAAATAAAGTAGGAATAGTGTGAAGGAGTTGTATTAAGACTGAACATCTAAAATGAAAGACCTGATTGACTGATGAAGACCTGCAGTTATTGATAATCTACACGGAAAAATGAGAAGCGCTCACAGACTTAAATTAAGTAGTTCAATAAGTAACAAATGAATGAAGGTCCCTCTACTTCTGGCCTGTAATGAGCTGGGATCGGCTCCAGCAGACCCCCGTGATGGTCAGGAGTTATCAGCCAGGCTGTGACCCTGCAGTTTATAGGGCTTGGTCGTCTTGACGTCATGACTTGGCGGAGCCGCCATGTTGGAAGCTACCTTAGCTGCTCTTCGGACCACTGCGCACTGTGTACAGACGTGCTCCCTATTCGTTGTGTCTTATTTGTAATCGTTACTTTCCGTTATTCTGTGAACCATGGTAACCCGTTGCTGTGTTGTAGCTGCAACAGCTCCACACATAACAGACGTGGGGAAAAGATCGCTAATGGTTTAACTTTTGTTCCCACTGTTTGCCGGCTTTATGATCTGAAGCTCCTGCACATCCATCCATTAGTGAACTGCACATGAGACTCCAACGACTATAACAAGTGTAGCCGCTCACACCGCAAACAATGTAGCCGAAGACGTGGGTTGTGCAGAATTGCGGCAGTAAGACCATTAATAATCATTATTTTCTCCTTATACCGGTCCCTGGCTTCCTTGTTTAAGGTATCCCAGTAAATTCCTGTTCCTTTCTGGCATTTTAACTTTTTTTTTTTTTGCGTTTTGTCTCTTCACTTAGTGCTTCCACACTTCTACTACACTGCTGTTTGTTTACACTCACGAGGCTGCCAACATGGCCGCCGTGTCCCAGAATGCAACTTGGCGACCAAGCCCTATTATCTTATCTGGCTTCTTATCAATCAATTCTCTTTTTCTCAGTGTAATCACACTGACCTTTGGTTGTAATGGAGATGTGTGCAGTAAAACCTGTCAGCGTAGGCACTTGAACTGTAAGATTCAGAGTTCCTGTGCATGAAACTTTTATTAAAAGGAGTTTTTCTGGTTTTATCTTATTTGGTCTCGTAATCACATTTTTGTAAACCATCGCTTTTTTAAGAGAATACTGCTTTAACTTTCAATGAGCTTTGTCATCTGTTAAACGTTAAAGCTTCAGAGGAACACAGTGGGGGGGTGACATCCGCTGCTAATCCAGGACGCGAGCACACACATCACACATGGAGGCGCACATCGAGCACTGGAAATCTGAAAAAAAGAAAAAACAGAACAGACACGAAACAAGCACGGAACCGGCAGAAGCACGAGCAGCAACCGTCCCAGGTCTCGAGATCCAATCACAATCTGAAATAAGCTAGGGGCGCCCCGCCGCGGAGGCAGCAGGGGGGACCGGAGATGGGCCCGGCGAGGGAACCCCCCCAACAGGGCAATACCCACGCAGGCCCGACAACGGAGGGTCCCAGACCCAGACATCCCATTCATCCATCCATTCATCTATCCGCTATCTATAATAATAATAATAATAATAATAATAATAATAATATTAATAACCATCCTTATGTTGGACTACCGTCCATATGATTATGAATTCATGACATATGTGAGTGGGTGAACATTTCTCTTGGACCAGTAAAGGGCCGAAGCCAACCTAAAGTTTCATGATCCCTGCCTCATGGTGAGTTTACGACACCTCCAGCGTGGTCTGGAGAACAACGGAAAAACTCCATGGACACCAGGATTTGCATATGTGACCCTCTTGGTGATAAGGCACCACACTTTGATTGGACAAGGAATTCAAGCTGCAGGAAGGAGTCAACTTCCTGTGCGCAGCTATAAAAGAGACGGCCCCCCTCTCTCCGGCCTCTTCTCCCCTTTTCTGCTTCTTCCTTCTCACCCACAGGTCTCTGCTGTAGCACCAGGGAGCCAGCCAAGGGCCGGCTTTCTCCTTCGTGAATGAAGGAGCGTCCGTTTTGCAGCGCTGCACGAGCGACCCACGCAGTTCCGAGCCCAGAAAGCCGAACTAGGGACCCTGCATTGCCTCGACGTGAACGCGACGCCGATCCGAAGTTGAAAGAAGCCAAGTGCTGTGCCCAGCTGCTATCCCATCATCCAGCCGCTATCCCCTCATCCGCAGCAAGGACACAGGAGGGAGTGATAGCCGCTTTATCAGGATCGCCTGCTGAGCGTAAACACCCAGCTGTTCCCCGAGGAACGCTGACTGACCACCCTTTTTTTTCTTCAAATGCAAAGATTCACGTAAGAGGCTGTTTTTGGTGTCTGGGCAGAGAAAACTTAGTAATACACTTTAAAAGTTAGTTTACGCTGTGAGCTGGACTGCTGATCCCGTCATAGTGGTGTTTATTAACTTAAGTGTTTTTGTTTATCTTCTTATTGGTCTACTGCTGCATCCACATTGCTGGATCGTTATGACATGCTTCTCGACAACTGAAAACAAGGCCCTTCTAAATTTCCCGGTTGAATGACCAGAGCGCAAGTGTGAAGTTTAGTTTCACCGTGGGGCATTTCTGGGTGGGAAAGATCAGAAGGTCTTGGGTTTCTGGTAGTGAGAAGTTATTTAAGACTGTCTATTATTTTACTTTTCTTCTGTATCTCTCTCTCTTCCTCTCCTACTAACCCCCCCCCACACGCACACACACACACCCAGACGCTCCCCTCGGTCATAAATTCCCGAGCCATTCTGAGATCCGACACACACACACACACACACACACACACACACACACACACACACACACACACACACACACACACACACACACACACACACACACACACACACACACGGATGACCGGAACTTTTGCATTATATAATTTCTGTCCCTGTTTACGTAGTGTGCCATCAGGACTTATTTGGGGTGTTACGTTACCATCTTTTGACACCTATATGTAAATAAATTCTGATTGATTTTTAATGAGTGGTTTTTGTTATTTCATGCATTTTGGTCACAATTGATTTGTTTGACAGAGCCCAGTGCTCGAATCTCACCCTTCAATTACTGTATTAGGCATAAACCTTAATTTCTGAGACTGATATTCTGCTGTAAAAGTTATCATTTCCCTGCTTAAGGAACAGGGTGGTGCCCCGAGGATTTTATTTATCATATTGGTCATTCAATTTGATAAATAGTCGACTTTATTAATTATTAATAATCCTTGAATAAAATTATTAATAACCCTTCGATAACTGGACAGCCAAGCTACCTGAGTTGCACAACACTTATATGATAATAATATTAATAAATTATTAAATTTTGTGGCCCAAATCCTCCGTGGCAGGACCCTTCCATACCGCATTCTCACCGACAAAGACGCCCCCCCCCCCCCCAGGCTGCGCGGCGAGCCCCGCCAGAACCCGGGCATCGCGACCCGCCCGTCCCAGGCTGACGAGGGAATGCGGGTGATGTGGGCCCCCCTCCCGACCCTGGTGTTGAGTGCATGTGGCTAATAAAAACAGGGAGGGGGAGGTCAGGGTATCATATTGACAATGACCTCCCCCTCCAAGACGCTAAGTATTCTTGTTAAATGTATTTATTAAATGTTGAGTGTTCAGTGTGTTGGAATTATTGTAGTAAGTTATCATGCTTGCTATTAACAGAACGTATGATAATTTGCTTACGCCTGTGACACACTGATAAAACAATGCTGTGTTAAGTGATTAAAAAGTGCTGCACAAGAAGTTTCCTGATTATCAGCATAAAGCAGAAATCTGCAGAGAAGAGGAAACTTCTTGTTGCTAAACAAACAAGAACAAGAACAATCTATACCTGTCCACTGACTGCGACCACTCCCTTTTCCCCTCCCTTTAGGGGCGCAGTCAGCTTATGTAAACTAGGGCACACCCAGAGTGAATAAAAGCAGGGGAGCAGCAGAGACGAGTTAGAGTATCTAAGGTGTTATCAAAACCGTGGGGCGGGGAGTACCACCCCGGCAGACACCCCAAAGGTCACGTTGCAGCAACGGAGGACCACGGCAGCAATGCCCCCCCAGTGTTTTTATACTGTGCTTTTTATACTTATTTATTCCTCTTATTTTGATTGCTTCCTTTGCACTTTGGTGGGAACATCCTAACCAATTTCGTTGTAACCTGAGCACAATGACTATAAAGTCTATCCATTATCTATTATCTATACCCACTTTATCCTTTGCAGGGTGACGGGGGTCTGCTGGAGTCTATCCCAGCTATTTTCAGGTGAGAGGCAGGAGTTCACCCTGGACAGGTCACCAGTCCATCACAGGGACACAAATAAACAAACAACCATGCACACTCACACCTACGGGCAATTTAGAATCACCAATTAACCTAGCATGCATGTTTTTGGACTATAAAGTCTATTCTATTCTATTCTATTTTTGGGTAGCTAACATTAAACGGTCAAATCATAAAGTTCGTGTCCTCATCACTTTAATTTCGCCAACAAATCCTGAGTAGGACCAGGCGTCAAGACTTTTGTCTGCCTTCAAGCTTTTCTTCATGTATTTCCCCGGCGTAGAAATTAAGTACATATAAATATCAGGAAACTGGATTCGTGGACAAATATTAATGTCCATGGACCACCGGTTCTTGGTAACTGTACCAAATATTAATGTCCATGGACCACTGGTTCTTGGGGTAACTGTACCAAATATTAATGTCCATGGACCACTGGTTCTTGGTAACTGTACTAAATATTAATGTCCATGGACCACTGGTTCTTGGTAACTGTACCAAATATTAATGTCCATGGACCACTGGTTCTTGGTAACTGTACCAAATATTAATGTCCATGGACCACTGGTTCTTGGTAACTGTACCAAATATTAATGTCCATGGACCACTGGTTCTTCTGGTCACTGTCAAGTCCAACTGCCTTTAATTTAAGCTGATAATCGGCTGTTATACCGTCTTCTCCACTAGTTGCAGCTGTTTTTGCCACTCAGTTCGAGTGAGGAGGCGTGGTCCAGTGGGGAAGTGACGTCAATGCAGACCCTCTAGATTTGCGACTTAAGCCTGAATTATGGTTCTGCGTCAAACCAACGCAGAGCACACGCCGTCACCGTGATGCCGTCGTGAACCTTCGGACTTCTCTGTCACTCCATTTCTCCGCGGTGCAGTACCCCCCGCGACCGCTAAGTCACGATCTTTTCCTGAATGGTTTATCCGACTTTTCCGGTCATAGTGAATCAAAGAGATAAGAACAACTATTGTGCAAAAAACCAAAGCAAAAAAAAAATCACACATACACGAAGAAAGGAGCGCTGAAAGTTCACGACTGCCTTTTGGGAGGTACGCGTCAGTGACGGCGTCAGTGACGGCGTCAGTGACGGCGTCAGTGACGGCGTCAGTGACGGCGTCAGTGACGGCGTCTCTGACGACGTCAGGCACGGCGTCGTTTTGACGCAGAACCATAACTCAGCCTTTAGAGTTTGAGATGACCTTTGGGCCATTCTGACATTTGTTTAAGAAATAAAGATATACCTGGGCCGCTCGGTGGCGCAGTGGGTTAAGCGGCGGCTCATATACTGAGTCTACAGTCCTCCTCCTGCAGCGGTCGCGGGTTCGAATCCAGCCCGCGCACCTTTGGTGCGTGTCTTCCCCGTTCTCTCTCTCTACCCCTTTCCAGTCTGCATCTCAATAAAGGGCCACTAGAGCCCAAAAAAATCTTAAA
The DNA here is from genome assembly GCF_033807715.1 of Cololabis saira. Lineage (NCBI taxonomy): Eukaryota > Metazoa > Chordata > Actinopteri > Beloniformes > Belonidae > Cololabis > Cololabis saira. The sequence goes on along the minus strand of NC_084608.1, from coordinate 2,051,383 downwards.
AAAAAAAAGAAATAAAGATATACCTTGGCTTATGACCTGATTTTCTTACTGATGAATTTCAATGTTAGTGGACCTCAGTGTTTCATGGCAAATGGCTGCTGGAGGCGGGGTTTCAGCATGTCACTGTCTTTGTACGTTGATGTTGTCACAATTGGCTCAGAAAGATCCCAGATTCTGCAGTCTGTTTTTATGCCCTTTTATTGTGATAAACCTTTTTATGACTTTAAAAGTTGGCGTCAGAGCAGTCTTTTGACCCTTTTTTGCACACTCATCAACAAGAGACCGACGGAGAAAGAGCAAACCCAGTTAACCACATTGTGGCGCCACTAATGGTCCAGTTTGCGTCCCAGCGCTTCAGCTGCTGAAAGGCTGGAGTGTTTTTCATTTCTTAAAGACAAATAAAGAGTTGTGCCCAAACAGCAGAGAGAATAAAAGGGGCACAAAGTCAAGATCAAGTAGTGTTGGGCAGCAGGTGCCTAACTCAATGCCTAACGTCCCACTAAAAGTAAGACATTAATAGACTAGCTAACGACCTGCCAAAGATCACTTTGCTAGTGAGTTAGTGTAGATAAATTAAAGGTGACCACACCCTGGGCCCTGGGCAGAATTGGCAGAATATAAAACCAGTAGGATAAGAAAAGAGCTGATAAAGGATAAAGATGAAATAAAGGTAAGAGAAGTGTATAACGTCTGATTTAGTAACGAACAGTGGAGCTGATAGCATGCAGCCTGGTGGGAAGCACCAGGTACCAGCCACGGATAAACGAGTCTGCCGCCCTGTGAAAGAGCGACGTTATCCAGATGTTTGAAATAATGTGAAATAAGAGAAATATAAGCCTTTACACATCAGGCCGATGTAACTGCTAGGCTGCGAGAAGATGAAGAGGTTAAGAAGAGGAAACAGGAGTGAAGTTGTAAAGTTGGCAGCGCGCCATGAATGTGGGCAATAAACAGGCGGTGCTGAGCTCACGTCAGGAGATGAAGCTGCAGGAAACAGTGAGTGAACGGCAAAGGCATGTGCGTGTGTGTGTGTGTGTGTGTGTGTGTGTGTGTGTGTGTGTGTGTGTGTGTGTGTGTGTTGATGATGTTTAAGGGGGGAGACTGCGGTAATGGCTCTGACGGTTGTATTTAGGCATGTTAAGACCAGATGTTTAGAAATTAAATGTCTAATTTTCCACGAGCTCAGAATAATATGACCCATCAGCTTCTTTTGTAGAAGGAGGACTAACCATCTCACCAACTCACTTAAATACCTCCACATTCAGTGCGTTTACATGGGAAGTTTAATTCCTCTTTAATTCAGAACTAAAATTAAATCCGATTTAAAAATTACCATGTAAACACCTAATTCTGAATTAAAATGGCCATTCCGAATTAAACTTAATTCCGAAGTAAGTGGCTGGTTTATTCCGATCTTCCGATATTTAAATCTGAATAGAATAATTCCACGAACATGTGTTGTGCCACAGGGGGCATGCTGTTCAGTTATCAAGAGAGCTATTAATAATTGTCCTTCGACAATTATTAATAATTAATAAAATAGATTATTCATCAAATTGAATTATCAAAATGACCTCTTCGCACACTTGTAAAAGTTGCCAAAAACGCCTATCCAAGGCGTACCCAAAGTAAATTGAAAGCTATTCTTGAACCGTTTGATGTACATGGATGGTTCTGGTCTCTTTTGAAAGGTAACACTCTGAAGTTTTTTCTCCTACTGTCAGAATCACTGTAACTACTACTATAATTGAATAATCTACAGGTAACTTTGAACACACTCAAATAGAAGGTTTTTTCTTTCCGCCTGCGGGCCCCCTCCCAACATGAGGTTAATCAAAACGGGGCACCACCTGATGCAATCAGGAAAATGATAACTTCAGCAAAATCAGTGTCAAGATAAATTATTCTACAGAATAATAGTGAAGGAAGCAAAGTTCGAACACAGGCCCTGGCAAACCAGCATTTGTAACAAAATATGTGTAAAATAAACACAAACAACTTCTCTCATTCAAGTTAATCAGAATTTATTTACATAAGTGTCAAGATTAACAGGCCACACTTTCTGATTAAATTCTGATGCCTAAACTACACATAAAAAAACATTAACTACATAAAAAGGGACAATAAATCATGTAATGCAAATCTTCCGATCATCCGTGTGTGTGTGTGTGTGTGTGTGTGTGTGTGTGTGTGTGTGTGTGTGTGTGTGTGTGTGTGTGTGTGTGTGTGTCAGAACAACGTCACGTCACGTGGACCTATAGCCAAGATGGCAGCCCACGTCACGTCACGTGACCAAAAAGAAAATGGCGGGCACGTTATTTAGACTAGTGGTTCCCAACCTTTTCCAACTCAGGGCCCACTTTTATGTCTCAAAAATGGTCGCGGCCCACCTCATAAATACAAAGGCCATATAATGCGTTCTCAGAGCACTTTTTTATTGAAAATTGAACATAAAGGACTGAACTGAATACAGGAGAAACATGTTGCAACACCTTAAGTATTAGTTTTCAAGGAGCTGTCCACACACACACACACACACACACACACACACACACACACACACACACACACACACACACACACACACACACACACACACAAACACACACACACAGCAAGGGGGTGTGTCTGTAACTAATTAACAAATTATTAATAAATAACGGTATCCTTCAACAATGGAAAAATGCGGGGGCACGGTGGCGCAGCAGGTAGTGCAGCCGTCTCACAGCAAGAAGGTCCTGGGTTCGATTCCCGCCGGGGACGCTGTGGGCGCTGAAGTGCATGTTAGTTCTCCCATGACTTCAGTGCCCACACCCTGGATGGGGTTGGTGAAAGGATCTTTCTGTGTGGAAACATGCACACAGTCCTGGGCTCTACTGCCCCCTCTGGCCAACCGGGGAACAGATGGGGTGGGGAGGATCCGGCCGGAATAACGTGATCCTTCCACGCGCTACGTTCGGCCGGAGAAACCCCACCCTGTCTGGTGAAAAGATGCGGCCTGCTCACTCCTCAGGTTAAGAGAATTTGACATCCAATATCAGATCCAAACAAAATCCAAATATCATTATAATCACCCATTAAATCGATAGGGTTACAAATAAACACAAACCCAATATAAAGATGATGTAAAGATGAAACTTCAATTCAAGCAAAAGCAATAACATCAAAGAAACAAAATTAAAACATTGCACTCTTATGGCTTTTTCATTTTAAAATAAAAATTGCAGTGGATCATATTAAGACGTCATGGTGTTGGTGTTTGACATACAATGTCGCAGAACACAACCAAAACCCAAATATCAAAACAAGCCAGTTAATGGCTTAATGGCCGTTAATTTCCGACCTACTCACGACTCCCCGCATATAAAGAGAGCATGTGTCTGCTGGCTCATATAGGGGCTTTCATCCGCGACGCATTTCCACAGCTAACGAAAAATTACAGATGTGTTATTATATTAAATCATGAGCCTACAAACAAACCAGTGTACAGATTGCAAAATTCGGCATGTAATGTTAGGCCTCGGCAGAAAAAAACTATTTACATACAAGCAAAAGCAATAATTGCAACGAAACAAAATTAAAACTTTTATAAAGCTGCAGTGGATCAGTGCAACAACAGGCCAAAAACATGTCAACTCACCTAATGAGACGGCTGGTGTTGCATGGCGGAACACAGTTCATCATTCATAGTAAGCTCATACTGTACATTAATAATGGATGAATTAATTGTTTTGAGGAAACTAAACAAATGGCTTCAACAAGAAAATTCACATGTTTAATCCCAACAGGTATTAAAAAGTAAAATATAGTAAAATACAAAAGCGTTACACACAATTAAATCACTATAAAAATATTCATATATAATATTAAAAAATACAATGCACACAGTATTTGTTGTTTATCTTTATTTAATGAACAACATGGCTGGGTGTTATGTGACAGATCCTCCCATCTAAAAAGGGGAAGAGAAAACATGGATGGAGCAAAATTAATGCAGGCATAGAGTCCTCTCACTACAAACATCACAATGGTCAAAAGTGTACCATTTGTGTTTGTGTTGTTCATTGCACTCACACACACAATCGTCATCACAACAGCCTGCCAAAGTGCATTATATTTATGTTGCACTGCAAAAACTCAAAATCTTACCAGGAATATTTGTCTTATTTATAGTTAAAATGTCTCATTTTTAGTCAAAAAAATCTCATTAACTTAAAACAAGAGTAATTACCAAAAAAATGTACAGTACTGGAGTTGAGGGGGGATGAGGGGGGACGGCATCCCCTCCTGAAATAAAAACGGTCCAAATCATCCCCCCTGTAAAACTGCCATCCCTCCTTTCCATCCCGTCATTTCATCAATGAATGTGGTTTTACTGCTATTTCAACATTTAGAGTCATCACCAGAAAAATAACACCAGAAAGATATGTTCTTTGACAATTTTCACCTGTTTCAAGTAAATTTTCACTTGAAATAAGTAGAAAAATCTGCCAGTGGGACAAGATTTATCTTCTTATTACAAGCTAAAAAATATTGTTCCACTGGCAGATTTTTCTACTTATTTCAAGTGAAAATCTACTTGAAACAGGTGAAAATTGTTGTTTTTTCCAGTGATGAGTCTTGTTTTAAGTGATAAGTAATGAGATTTTTTTGACTAAAAATGAGACATTTTAACTAGAAAATGCGGCGCAACGCTGTAACTGCAGTTAAAATAACATCCATCCAGTCCAACACCTGCCAGAAAATAACTATTTTCATGACGACGTTTGAATGCCATGCGATCTACCCACAATGCCTTTGCGATCGACCAGTCGATCGCGAACGACGTAATGGGCACCCCTGGTGTAGATTAACACACGCAGACACGCAGACACACACACACACACACACACACACACACACAATTAATTGTAGCTATGGTGGGGATTGTTTGTCCCATCTCCAAAACCATCAACTGCCTTATCAAAATACCAGTACAATGTTAGTGTATGACAACTTCTTCATAATTAACAGTACTGTAGCTTCATGGCTAAAGTTGCTGAACTTACCTCAGATCCGTGTTTTTTCTCCGGGGGAGGCAGCGGATCCCCCGGGTGAGTTTACTCCTCTCTGGCTGGGGAGAGCGATTATAAACCAACCACAACTCAGGGAAAGGATTATCCTTTGTTGGTTTTTTGTCAACAAAGTGGTGTGAACAAACAAAAATGTTGCGCGGTGGTTTTTTAGATTTAATACCTTCAGCCAGGTCCTTGATTCCGGAAAAAAAGTAAACAACGGAGCGCATGGACGTTGCCACTTCGTAGCTGGTTTGTGGTCGCAGCTCTCTCTATCTGACCACTCGTTCAGGTGCTTTCTCCAGTTCTTACAACCAACCACCACACACGTCGTTCCAGAACCACTTTTCTTCTGCGAAATATCCATTTAGTCCCTCTTTGTCAGAGCAATGTCGCCACTCTGCACAACGGTAATCCGCCAGAACGGAAGTGGACTGCTTAGACGGGAGGACTTGAGGAAGTAGAGCGGAAACGGCTCGTAAACTTGTCTATAAGCCTTATAATGAAGGCAACACATGCTGTATGTATTTATATTAGTTATATTAACCTACTATCAAAATGACTAAGTTGGCTACAAATACATAAGAGTTCACATACCTGCATAAAAGCACAGTTTGGTCAATATCCATCACATCACACGACTCGCTCTGAATTTATGTCCTTGATTTGCTGATCGGTGATGCTGCTGCCATTTTAATGGCCCTTTCCTTCACTGTCTTAGCAGAGAGAGTCTGGATTATATCGGTTTTGTTTTTTGAAGTCTGTAAATAGGTCTGCAATGAATGCAAATGATTCGGTCCAAGAAACGCTAAATCCTTTTTTCTCCTCAGTTATTTTTCTCTTTTTCCCTTTGGAAATAATCCCTTTGGCCGGTTTGTTTACAACAGCCTCCTGCCTGGCGCCGCCCTGCCGGTAGAAACGTGTGGCTATGACACAAATCTTCGTTAACAGAAATGTTGAAATTTTGTATTTATTCTACACATTTTTACATTGGAAAACGAAGAATGTTCGTGTGGTGTTTGTGTCATGTTTGTCCTCCTACAGAAACCATATTAAAACAAAAAATATATTTCCCTCGCCCATCTTTTTCCATTTTTGAAAAAGCTCCATGGAGCCACGAGGGCGGCGGATGCGGCTCTAGAGCCGCGGGTTGCCGACCCCCGCTTTGGACTAAAGATCCTTTAGACCAGTGTTTCCCAACCCTGGCCATTGAGTCACACTGTCATGCATGTTTTAGATGTTTCCCTGCATCATTACACCTGATTCTAATTTAATGGTCCTCATCAGCTCGTCATCAATGTCTGCACAACTCTTTTGTTGACACAGCCACTTGTATCCAATGCGCTGAAGCAGGGTAGCATCTAAATCATCTTTAAGAAAAAAGGTGATACTGCAGATTGTGATAATTATAGAGGCTTTTGAGTTGTCTGGGTAAATTATTTACAAATATATTAAATGCCAGACTACTTAAGTTTTGCGATTATAACCCTATCCTGAAAGAAAACCAGGCAGGATTTAGAAAGAGCTACTCCACCATTGATCATATATTTCTGTTAAAACATATCATTGATCTATTCTTTTTTCAAAAGAGAAGACAATTTTGTTCTTTTATTGATTACAGTAAGGCCTTTGATTTAGTCTGGAGGGATGCACTTTGGTACAAATTGTTAAAAGTAGGAATAAAGGTTAAATTTTTGGAAGTAGTAGTGAATATGTATAAAAATATAAAATCATGTGTCTTCGTAAATGGAACCAAGTCAGATTTCTTTGTAAGTTTAGCAGGTGTTAGGCAGGGTGAAAATGTATCTCCGTTGTTGTTTGCACTGTTTATTAATGATTTAGAGGATTACCTGATATGCAATGGCTGCCAGTCTATTACATTTGACGATGTAATGATTGATAACTATATACAATTATTGGTACTACTGTACGCTGGTGATACTATTATTATGTCTACTTCAAAGGAGGGCCTACAGAAAGCAATAGATCTGATGTGTGGTTTTTGCAAAAAATGGAAATTAAAAATGAATAGTGAAAAAACTAAGGTCACAGTCTTTGGATGTAGAAAAGCCGATATTAGTAAATTAAAGTTCGTTTGTAATGGAGAAAATTTAGAGATTGTATCTTGTTTTAAATATCTTGGGATTACTATGAACTATAATGGCTCTTTTAAAATAGCCATTGGTGAATTGTACAATCAGGCGTCTCGCGCCATGTAAGCCCTTCTCTGTAAAAGTAGAAACTATAAACTACTTTGGATATATTGAATTTGACAGGAATCTCAACTGTAAATTTTATTTGATCAATTTGCTCGTTATTTTAACTAAATTCTATATCCACAGATCCAAATTTTTAAATAAAAAGCAGAATTTTCCGGAGCTGTCCGCATATATCAAACAATACATATTCTCCATATCTGATTCTGTAAATAAAAAAGCTGTTAAAACTTATAACCTTTGTAAGCTATATAAGATATTTGTTTAATTCTTTTTTTTTCTTTGTCAATGACTAATTCCCATGGCGTATTTGTGACTGTATAATTGTGTAATTTATGTTGTATACACATATGTCTGATGTTGCTCTCAATTCTATGTATACTTATGTCTTTTGCTTCAATAACGTTGAGGAAAAAAAAAAAAAAGAATAGCAGGGGGCGTGGCCATCCTCTGGCACAAAGAGTTGGACTCGATGATAAAAGTCATCAGGCTTGAAGCTGACTGGTGTATTGCTGTCCTCATAAAAATGTATAATAAGGAATTTAGCATCCTTAATATATACACCATATGAAGCATTGGCAAATGAGGATGAATATTTAAATCAACTTGCTTTTATAAATTATTTTATTTCTGAGAACCAAGCCACAAGTGTCTTTGTAGTTGGTGATATGAATGCTGACATATCAGATAAAAGTTCTTTGTTTGCAAATCATACGTTGCAGTTCTGTGAAGAACATAATCTAACTGTATCCACTCAAATGTTTTTGCCTGCAGACAGTTTCTCTTACATAAGTGAGGCCTGGCATACCACATCATGGCTTGACCATTGCATTAGCACTTCAGATGCACATGGTATTATAAGAACTATAGAGATTGTCTATGAGGCATCTTTCTCTGATCATATTCCTTTTGTCATGACATTGGATTGTGATAGTCTCCCTGAGCTGACTCAGCAGGTGAAAAACTCCTAGAATAATAAAATTGACTGGTCTAAACTCACATATGAGGATAAGCTTGTATACTATGGAAACACTGATGACCTCTTGAGTAGTCTCTGTCTGCCCAAAGATGCTCTCCTGTGCACTGATGTAAATTGTAACCTGAAATCTCATTGTGAGGATCTCTGTGCCTTATATGATGGTATTGTGGGGTCTGTATATGAGGCCAGTAAAACGTACTGTACCAACTCTGAGAGAAGACACACTATTAAGCCAGGGTGGAACAAACATGTGTCTCACCATCATGCTGAAGCCAAGCGTGCATGTAGGGCTTGGGTCCAGGCAGGCAGACCAAGAGAAGGACCTGTTCTTGATTACAAAAAAGCCACTACTGCTAGATATAAATATGCAGTTTGTCATGTTAATACAAATGAGCAATTGATGAGAGCAGATTCCATGGCTGAAAAGCTCCTTGGTAACGATGTCACTGGGTTCTGGAAAGGGGTGAAAGGGGACAATACATCACTACCTTGTACCATAGAGGGGGTTTCTGGTTGTGACAATATAGCTGAACTGTGGAGGCAGCACTATTCAAAGCTTTTTTTTTTTTTTTACCTTTTTATTTTTAGTTTTATAATACAGAATTTTCTGTGCTGAAAAAAAACATGACATAAATCAAACAGCACAGAACATACAGGTCACCGAAGGGGTTGTAGTATGGTGTATCGAACAAACAAAACCAAAAAACAGATATTGTTCTCGGTAATAAAGGGTTACTATAGTTCCTGGGTGATAAAGGGTTACTATAGTTCCTGGGTAATAAAGGGTAACTATAGTTCCTGGGTAATAAAGGGTTACTATAGTTCCTGGGTGATAAAGGGTTACTATAGTTCCTGGGTAATAAAGGGTTACTATAGTTCCTGGGTAATAAAGGGTTACTATAGTTCCTGGGTAATAAAGGGTTAATATAGTTCCTGGGTAATAAAGGGTTAATATAGTTCCAGGGTAATAAAGGGTTACTATAGTTCCTGGGTAATAAAGGGTTACTATAGTTCCTGGGTAATAAAGGGTTACTATAGTTCCTGGCTAATAAAGGGTTACTATAGTTCCTGGCTAATAAAGGGTTACTATAGTTCCTGGGTAATAAAGGGTTACTATAGTTCCTGGGTAATAAAGGGTTACTATAGTTCCTGGGTAATAAAGGGTTATATAGTTCCTGGGTAATAAAGGGTTACTATAGTTCCTGGGTAATAAAGGGTTACTATAGTTCCTGGCTAATAAAGGGTTACTATAGTTCCTGGGTAATAAAGGGTTACTATAGTTCCTGGGTAATAAAGGGTATCTATAGTTCCTGGGTAATAAAGGGTTATATAGTTCCTGGGTAATAAAGGGTTACTATAGTTCCTGGGTAATAAAGGGTTATATAGTTCCTGGATAATAAAGGGTTACTATAGTTCCTGGGTAATAAAGGGTTACTATAGTTCCTGGGTAATAAAGGGTATTTATAGTTCCTGGGTAATAAAGGGTTACTATAGTTCCTGGGTAATAAAGGGTTACTATAGTTCCTGGCTAATAAAGGGTTACTATAGTTCCTGGGTAATAAAGGGTAACTATAGTTCCTGGGTAATAAAGGGTTATATAGTTCCTGGGTAATAAAGGGTTACTATAGTTCCTGGGTAATAAAGGGTTAATATAGTTCCTGGGTAATAAAGGGTTACTATAGTTCCTGGGTAATAAAGGGTAACTATAGTTCCTGGGTAATAAAGGGTTAATATAGTTCCTGGGTAATAAAGGGTTACTATAGTTCCTGGGTAATAAAGGGTAACTATAGTTCTTGGGTGTGAGAGGAGAGGGCAGCCAGCCCGGGGAGCGAGTCCCTCCAGTGTACAGTAAGTCCATCCAACATGCAGAGTAGGGAAGGTGTCTTGTCAGATAAATCCGTAAGGTAAAAACTAGTCAGGGGAACAAAGTTGATAAAACAATCGTGGGTAATAATATCAACAAGGAAATTTCCAATGCAGATGTGATTTCCGATCAGTCCAAGATATTAAGTGACAATAAACATCCATCACAGTATACAAATCAAACAAATGAATTAAACACTGGGGGAATTGCTCTATAACGGTCTCTCACTCATATACTTTAGCCATTTCCCCCAATATTTCTGGGCCTTATCACCACACAGTCGTAGGGAGAAGGTCAGCAATTCCATTTCACGTATTTCTTCCACAGTGTTATCCACTCTCTCACTGTCGGCGGCTCCCTCTTAAACCACTTCCTTGTTAGTGACTTTTTGCTGGCTATAAGCAATATTTTTATTCAAAGCTTTTTAATTGTGTTAAAAGTGACCCCTACATCTTAGGTAAGATTCCCAGTGGTGATAATGTGCAAATCACAGCCAAAGAAGTGCTACTAGCTATTGCACAGTTAACTGACAACAAGGCACGTGGCTCAGATAAAATTTCAGCAGAACATTTTAAATATGCGAGCCCAAGAGCAGCAATTCTTTTAGCCATCTGTTTTACTAGTTTTATGACCCATGGAGTCCTACCAGACTCTGTTATCTGTAACTCTGCTCCCTGTCATTAAGAATAAAGCTGGCAAGGTGGGCAGCATGGACAACTACCGACCAATTGCTTTAGCCAGTGTGCTGTCCAAAGTTTTAGAGAGTATCTTATTAAATAGAGTGTCTGCTTATGTACACACTTCTGATAACCAGTTTGGATTTAAGGCTTAACATGGCACTGATCTATGTATTTATGCTTTAAAAGAGATTGCTGATAGATATAAAAGACATCATTCTTCTGTTTTAATTGGGTTAATAGACGCATCCAAGGCATTTGATCGCATAAACCATCATAAACTGTTTTTAAAATTGAGTCAGAGGGGCGTGCCTGACAGTATCCTAAGGATTCTGGTTTTTTGGTATGCCAATCAGTGCATGCACATAAAATGGGGGAATGTAGTCTCTGCTCCATTTGGGGTGAGTAATGGAGTCCGTCAGGGCGGCTTACTTTCCCCCTGCCCATTTAATGTGTATATGGATGCTCTATCAGACCAGTTGAAAAGCTGTAAAACAGGTTGTGTGATAGGAAATACTGTCACAGTTTCACAGTGTAGGATAGGTTTTTTTTTACTGTTTTACTCACTCCCCTGTTTTTCCAGATCCTGCCACCCTAATCAGCCAGAGATCCACTCATTCCCTTCACCTGTGCTTCCCCACCCAGCTCCACACCTGGTTTCCCTCATCAGCAGTTCCCCTCATATACCGGCCCATTTCCACCTTCTAGTTTGCCAGATTGTCGTGTGTTTTTGCCTCGCTTTCCAGCCTGCATATCCTGTTTTGTTTCTGCCTGCCTGCCTGTCTTTGAGCCTGCCTGATTCTTGGGGTATGGATTTTTGCCTGTCCGTTTTTGGTTTTGTTTGCCTGATCTGCCTGACTACCCGGTTTGACCCCTGCCTGCCTTTTGACAAAGATTAAAGCCTCTTGGACTCTGATCCTGCCTGGTGTTGTGCATTTGGGTTCTCTGTCCTGTCTGAGCCGTGACAGTACAATCTGGCCAAGACTGAACCCAGCCAACATGGACCTACCACGTAAGGAAGAGGATTTGTGGGATTTTTTTTATGGGGACCAAGTGGCGTTCTACCACCGTACGGTGAAGGGGACGGGGACATGCCCCCAGTTCCGGCCTGTTGCTGTTCCCGAGGTGGTCCCAGACCCACCCCAGTCCCTTCCCCCTTTCTGGGGAACACGCCTGGCTCTGGGTGGGCCCAGGAGCCTGCAGGCTCAGGGGAGGCAACGACGAAGGCGTCAGCCTCAGCCTCAGCTTGCTCCGGCTCCTGCTCCGGCTCCTGCTCCAGCTGCTGCTCCTGCTCCGGCTCCTGTTCCAGCTCCTGCTCCGGCTCCTGTTCCAGCTCCAGCTCCTGCTCCAGCTCCTGCTCCAGCTCCTGCTCCAGCTCCCCGCATCCTGTCTGCTCCTGTTCCGGCTCCCCGCATCCTGTCTGCCCCGGTTCCGGCCCCCCGCATCCTGTCTGCCCCGGTTCCGGCCCCCCGCATCCTGTCTGCCCCGGTTCCGGCCCCCCGCCTCCTGTCTGCCCCGGTTCCGGCCCCCCGCCTCCTGTCTGCCCCGGTTCCGGCCCCCCGCCTCCTGTCTGCCCCGGTTCCGGCCCCCCGCCTCCTGTCTGCCCCGGTTCCGGCCCCCCGCCTCCTGTCTGCCCCGGTTCCGGCCCCCCGCCTCCTGTCTGCCCCGGTTCCGGCCCCCCGCCTCCTGTCTGCCCCGACTCCGGCCCCCCGCCTCCTGTCTGCCCCGACTCCGGCCCCCCGCCTCCTGTCTGCCCCGACTCCGGCTCCCCGCCTCCTGTCAGCCCCGACTCCGGCTCCCCGCCTCCTGTCAGCCCCGACTCTTGTTCCTGAGGCGGTCCCGCAGCCCTCGGTTCCGGAGGCGGTCCCGCCGGTCTCTGTTCTGGAGGTGGTCTCTGTTCCCCTTCCTGAGACGATCCTGGATGGATCTGCCGCAGTCCCAGACCGACCCCCTGACCAGCCTGCCGCAATCCCAGACCGACCCCCTGACCAGCCTGCCGCAGTCCCAGACCGACCCCCTGACCAGCCTGCCGCAGTCCCAGACCGACCCCCTGACCAGCCTGCCGCAGTCCCAGACCGACCCCCTGACCAGCCTGCCGCAGTCCCAGACCGACCCCCTGACCAGCCTGCCGCAGTCCCAGACCGACCCCCTGACCAGCCTGCCGCAGTCCCAGACCGACCCCCTGACCAGCCTGCCGCAGTCCCAGACCGACCCCCTGACCAGCCTGCCGCAGTCCCAGACCGACCCCCTGACCAGCCTACCGCAGTCCCAGACCGACCCCCTGACCAGTCTGCCAAGCTCCCAGACCGACCCCCTGACCAGTCTGCCAAGCCCCCAGACCGACCCCCTGACCAGTCTGCCGCAGTCCCAGACCGACCCCCTGATCAGCCTGCCGCAGTCCCAGACCGACCCCCTGACCAGCCTGCCGCAGTCCCAGACCGACCCCCTGACCAGCCTGCCGCAGTCCCAGACCGACCCCCTGACCAGCCTGCCGCAGTCCCAGACCGACCCCCTGACCAGCCTGCCAAGCCCCCAGACCGACCCCCTGACCAGCCTGCCAAGCCCCCAGACCGACCCTCTGACCCGCCTGCCAAGCCCCCAGACCGACCCTCTGACCCGCCTGCCAAGCCCCCAGACCGACCCCCTGACGAGCCTGCCAAGCCCCCAGACCGACCCCCTGACCAGTCTGCCAAGCCCCCAGACCGACCCCTGGATCCGCCTGTTACGCCCCAAGGGCGACCCCCCGAACTGCCTGTTACGCCCCAAGGGCGACCCCCCGAACTGCCTCGTCGGTCTGCCCGGCACCAAGGACGGCCCCCGGAGCTTTGGCCATGTGTTGGCCGGGGCCCTCCTCCGGGACCCCTCCTCCTGCCCGGGGTGGGGGGTTTTGGGCCATCTGGAATCTGTCCCTTGAGGGGGGGGGGTTCTGTCACAGTTTCACAGTGTAGGATAGGTTTTTTTTTTACTGTTTTACTCACTCCCCTGTTTTTCCAGATCCTGCCACCCTAATCAGCCAGAGATCCACTCATTCCCTTCACCTGTGCTTCCCCACCCAGCTCCACACCTGGTTTCCCTCATCAGCAGTTCCCCTCATATACCGGCCCATTTCCACCTTCTAGTTTGCCAGATTGTCGTGTGTTTTTGCCTCGCTTTCCAGCCTGCATATCCTGTTTTGTTTCTGCCTGCCTGCCTGTCTTTGAGCCTGCCTGATTCTTGGGGTATGGATTTTTGCCTGTCCGTTTTTGGTTTTGTTTGCCTGATCTGCCTGACTACCCGGTTTGACCCCTGCCTGCCTTTTGACAAAGATTAAAGCCTCTTGGACTCTGATCCTGCCTGGTGTTGTGCATTTGGGTTCTCTGTCCTGTCTGAGCTGTGACAAATACTATTATTAATCATCTTATGTATGCGGATGATCTGGCAATCATTTCTCCCTCTAGTGCTGGGTTTCAGGAGCTGCTCAACATATCAGAATCAGAATCAGAAATACTTTATTTATCCCCGAGGGGCGATTTCAAGGCAACTGAGCAGCAAAACGTTGAAGGTATCAAATAGGATAATAAAAAATAAAGATAAAATAGCTAAACTACTACTAACAACTAAAACAGCTAAGTGGGGCATGTCTCATATGTACAAGAAATGTGCAAAGAAAGAATGTACAAAAAAGTATATAAATATAAGAATGTCAGAAAAAATGTACAATAGAGTGACTGTGGTTTAAATAAAATATACAGTGTAAAGTGACAGTGTAACGTGTAAATATACAGTGTAAAGTGTCAATGTAAATATGTTCTGAATATGGGGTGGAATTCAATGTTAGCTATAATGCTAAAAAGAGCTCTGTTATGATTTGTAGAACTAATGGTGATAAGGAACTGGGGCCTCATGTACAAAGCGTGCGTACGCACAAAAACATGGCGTACGCCCTTTTCCACGCAAACGTTCAGATCATGTATCAAGAGTGAAATGACCGTGGAAATGTGCGGTGCCCGACGCCAACTTCATGGCTGGCGTACGCACGTTTCCACAGCTATTGGTCCGTTGGCGACACGTAGTGGTGATGCTGGGAAACTGTTAATAATGTGAAAACAATTAGCCCTCAGAGTGATGTGCACATCAGAGACACACTGATGAACAATTAACACATTCAACTCTGCAATTACACGAGTGGATATAAAAGCAAAGTGGTGCAGAAATACTGTTAACAACAATGGCAGCTTTGGCAGTGTTAGAAGATATCACAAATGGCGCAGTAAGAAGACAAAGAATATTTAGCCGGTTTTCCTAATGTAATCGGAGCTATCGACTGCACACACATTGCTATAAAAGCACCAACACTGGATGAATATGTGTACGTTAACAGGAAGCATTTTCATTCCATTAATGTACAGATTATATGATTAATTTATGTTATTTGTGAAGTTATTTCTTGGAAAAAGGGGCAGATCAGATAAGATTCTTCTTCTTTCTGCTTGCTTTTCATTCACGAGTTAAGAACATTTGTATTTGTATTGAATTATTTTATTTTTTTGAATGAAATAAAGAATATTAAAGAAAATAAATAAATATGTCACAGGTGTCAAACTGAATCCCAGAAGGGCCGGTGTCCTGCATGTTTTAGATGTTTCACTGCTTTAACACACCTGATTCTAATTAATGATCGTCACCAGCTTGTCATCAAAGTCTGGATAGTTGTGTTGATGACACAGCTCCTTGTATCATGGTGCAATTAAACAGGGAAACCGGCCCTCGAGGGCCTATTCAAATGCATTTGCATATTTAAATGGAGGCGTGGACAGGGAGTCTGGTACTCCTACATGTGCGCTCAATTCCACGTTGATTGGGATGTACAAAGGAAATGTGCTTGGATTCATGTCTACGCACAGTTTCATACATCTGGATTTTTTTGTGCGTAGGACGTTTTCTGGATTTGAGCGTACGCCATGTTTCAGTAGGAAATCCACGCAGGTCTTTGTACATGAGGCCCCAGGTGTTCCCATCATTAATGTGTTACCTTTTTGTCACACTGCTAAGTATTTGGGACACATCACTGATGATTTTTGTGATGATATGTTTAGGGAACGGCGTGTTTTATATACACAAGCAAATGTGCTGAAGTGTAAATGTTCCTGGTGTTCTGATGAAGTTAAAATGAATCTCTTCAGAGCATACTGTACCCTACTCTACACTGCCCCCTTGTGGGTTAAGTTAAAAAAGGCAAGCATCCGCAAACTGCAGGTTGCCTATAATGATTGCCTACGTATTTTGATGGGAAAACCCAGGTGGTTAGTGCGAGTGAGTTATTCTGTCAAATACGGATAAACACTTTTCATGTTCTGAGAAAATTGATGTATAGATTCATTAGTCGACTGAATGACACACAAAACTGTTTTAATGCTGTTGACCAATCCTGGACTGAGTGCTGTGAGATATCAGCAATGTGGAAACACTGGCATGACTGTCTTTTTTAAATTTGTATGTGTGTTTGTCTTTTTTAAATGGACCCTGAGTCTATTAATAAAGTATATCTATCTCTACACAAATATTTTAAAAAGGTGGTGACGGTGAAGCTGGAATTAATAAAGTCAGTGTAGAGCAAGGTAAGAAACAGTGCAGCCAATGTTTACCAACCTTGTAACTTAACTGGCTAGCTCTAATGTTAACGTCCATTAGCTTGTATAAAAACCTGAAGAGCAGAGGGAGAGGAGAGGAAGAAGGAGAGATCCGGGCGCAGGGGGGCCCCGTCTTAGATTATTTTGTCCGGGGCCCAGACAAGACCGTCAGCTGGCCTGCCTGTAGCTATGAATGCACAATCACCACTATGCATGGTTTTAGTATTCCTTTGAGTGTCAGATATAACTTCACCTGAGGCGGCTGCAGTGAGCGTTTGGTTGCCAAGAAGGCCGTTAAGAGCGGGTCAGGGCGATCTTACGTTTCCTTAGTGAAAGATCTTAAGCTAAGAAAGACTTTGGGACACGCGTACTTTCACAGCGTTCAAGACAGCTGCTGAGAAGCTCTTAAGAGCTTCCTAACCAATCTGGGAAACGCGGCCATTAAGTGTCACATGATTGAAGCATCTGTACCGGATGCCTCCTGGACGCCTCCCTAGGGAGGTGTTCCAGGCATGTCCCACCTGGGAGGAGACCCCGGGGAAGACCCAGGACACGCTGGAGAGACTATGTCTCTCGGCTGGTCTGGGAACGCCTCGGACTCCCCCCGTAAGAGCTGGAGGAAGTGTCTGGGGTGAGGGAAGTCTGGGCATCCCTGCTGAGGCTGCTGCCCCCGCGACCCGGCAACGGATAAAGCGGGAGATGAGTGAGTGAGATGATTGAAGCACCAAATTACATCTTTCACAAGGTTTTTAAATCAAAGTGGCGTTTTCACTCTGAAACAGAAGATACATTTCCCCCTCCAATAGGGTATTTTTGATAGTTGTAGTCAGTGTGTTGGCTTTTAGAGCAAACAAAATAGAGTCTGTTTATAGAAGTGTCATAACAGAGGATTCACTCACATGCATATTCAAGTTAGATGTGAAACAGAATTTCTTTTCCCTTTTAGTGATTGATGACCCCGATCACAGTTTTACGCGGAAATACTGATCTCATTCACAGCCCTTTTATGCTAAGGCATGTAGGTTTAAAGCAGTTTCATATATAAAAATCTCAGCCAACTCCAAACAGAAAACTGAGACTGCACTCCCCCCTCGGCACCAGCTCCGTCCACATTCAAAGCCTCACGGTCCCGCTCATGAATATGTTTGAGTCATGCTTTACCACCATTCAGTTTGCTGGTTCTAGAGTCTTTCTAGTAGAGTTGCAGCCACACGCCATAAAAGGGGCTCTTAAGTTTAAAAGCACATCAAGGGTCAAAACAGTAACCAGGGCAACTATGAACAAGATGCATCAGCCACTACAGTGAAGGAATGTCAAACCTTTAAAGATGGAAGTTACACAGCCTCATCTGAAAATTACAAGTTTATTATGGCAAACAGGTTCAGTGTTGTGGTCAGACCTGCAGAGGAAAAAGGCAACAGTCAATATAACCACTTGCAGTACAGCATCTAATAGCATCAATATTCAGATTGTCACCTCATTAGAAGGTCTTGTGCCCTTTAGATCCAGACCCTTTCTGGTCGTCAATAGGAATGTGGTCAAAAGTATCTGTGGTATATTTAGAATTAACCTGGACGTCCCTTGCTCTCTGGTAGCCATTGCTGGAGTGAACAGAGTGGGAAGAAGGGTATAGAGGGTGCTTCTCAACTACGCCGAGGGGACCGTGGTCACTGGTCCAGGCAAAGTCTGGGAAGGGACGGTTAGGCCTGAGGCTCAGCAGCTCCTCAATGATACTGGAGATCCCTGCATCCTGGTCCCTCACAAGGCCACTTCCTGCACCAGAGCCTGCACCGTAGCTGGTTCCTACGCCATAGCCGGATCCCGCGCCGCCAGCGCCAAAGCCAGCTCATTCACGACGACCGGATCCTGTGCCATAGCCGGATCCCACACCGGTTTGGCCTGAATACAGATTTATTAGCACGTCTTTAGTGTGTGCTGCTGTCACCATGTAGCCAGCTAAATACGTCTGACAAGAGTGTTCCTCAATCTGATCAAATATGACCTTATTGCAGTTAAAATGCTGAGAACGTGATCCTTCATCCACTTGCCAGTATTACTTATTTGCCCACCCAATTACATCCTACTGATAAGGTCCATGGACGTATTTACCTACTTTTTTTAGTGGGGATACAGCCTCCAAAGCCAAAGAGCAGGAAACAGAGCCAGGATGTCCTGTTCACATGGACAACATCAATCATTTGAAATACCAACACAAATACCAAACTTAAAAACTCACCTCAAAACACACGGATACACCATATTTAAATGCAAACTAACAACAAGCTAAACACAAATAGTTCTGCAAAAGTCATAAGAAGAATGACCAAAGCCTTGTGCTTGAAGTATTTTGTCATACCAGATCATTTTATACTGATGCTTCACCTGCTCTAATTGAGGTCATTAATCACACCTGGTGGGCCACATGTTCTCCTCTGCCAGCCTTCTGCCCCACAGCTCAGTTAGGAAATGGTAGGGCTGTAACAATATATCGTGCCACGAAATTTGGCGATACAAAAACGTCACGATACGTGTCGTGGAGGTGACAAACTGTATCGCGATATTGGATTATTAATATTAATAGCCTATATTGTGTTGACTAGTAACGAGCAGTGTATTGGTGCTGACCGCGCCTCGACCCGCGGACCAAAATCTTCCTCCGCTCAGAAGAAACTAGTACCGTTTTGGTCCCGATCACGGGACTCTTGCAGGGTTTTGAGCTCTGAACTTTTACTTATGTAAGGCTGGTGTAGAGTTAAGCCTTACCTTATCAAATTAAACCTTTTTGGGGTCGTGAGTAGGATAAACACGGGGACAACTTCTGCTGAGTTCCAGTGTACTTTAATGTCCCTCAACAGTGTAGGATTTTAGAACATCAACACAGCACCTAGTGCCGTACTGTGGCGTATCACTCCGCCCAGAGCCGTCTGGGAGATTTGCGAGGCCCTGTGCGAAATGGCCGGGGGGGGCCCTCGCTCGAAATTTTGGGGTTTTTCGGGTCATATCGGGTGTCTATATGCGCAATTTTAACTCTCCAATTAGCAAAATACTGGATACCTTCCCCTGCAGTAGCGGAGCGTGGCTCTCAGTACAGAGGGGGCGGAGTATTCTCGATGGGTCCTTATGATAGTCATTTTAATGTTCAACAACACCTCATCCTACCCACCAAACTACATTTATTCTCACTTTTATTGAGCCAAGCAAGCCTATAGGCCTATGCTGCAGAAAGCAGAGTAAAGTCACAAACTTGTTCAGAAGTAACACACACACACAGACCCGGCTGCAGAAACAAATTAGAGGGGGGGCATTACATTTTTTCGGGGGGGCATACTTTTTCAACTTACATTTTATCTGCCTCAGGTTGCACAGTGGCTCCGTGGCAACTCCTACAGTATTGTCAAATAATTTTCTCTCAATAAAACGGGCAGTTCATCCCAAAATATATTTAAAAAAACAATACAGTAGTGTAGTGCTGTGCTGTCCATTTATTCCAATCAAAGTCAAACATTTATGTAACAAAGAACAGCAACGGGGGCTGTGGCGTACACAGAACAGCACCATACAGCTTCTCTTCTAATAGAAACATAAGCACTGATGTCACTGGAGTAACACTGGAGTAAACGTTCATGCTAGGGGAGGTAGCTACAGCAGCTTGGGAGCAAAAGGAGCAAAACAAAGCAGTGTGACCATTCTGCCTGCAAGTAATATTAATTTGGTTTAACCAAGATGTAACCACTTTTAGTAGAATGGCAGGCGACGTTTGTGGACTGTGTGAAACCTTTGTAACACATTGTCCTTCCACTCATTCCTAAATTTCAGAGTCAAGTCCTTCTGAAATGCCAACTGGATGAGGTTGGCCGTGCGTTGATGAAGCATAGATAGGCGATGCTCTGTGAAGACATTCTTAAGAGTGGAAAATGAATTTTCACAGGATGCGGTGCTGGCTCCAAAGGTCAGTCCATGTTTCAGCGCTGTGAAGACGGTGGGCATTGCTTCCAGTGGCCTCTGGAACTGTTTCAGAATCTGTAAGGATTGATAAATAAGGTTGAAATCAATATTATTATAACACAGATAACAATATACCGTACATAAAAATGTATGCAACATGTTGAACAGTCAAATAAATGCTCATCTCATTGAACCAAATCATGTTAGGTGTTATGTGTTTGACTGCTTGCTTAAAAGGTCCCAAATGACCATAGAGCTGGACAACTTCAGCTTCAAGAGTAAAAGTCCTGCTATGTATTTGTTCTGCACATTCACTATACCAGTTGATTCTAATCAGCTCTTCAACCAGGTAGATGAGCTAATTAGTGAACTCACCTGGTTGTAGTGAATGGGCAGAACAAATACATGGTAGGACTTTTACTCTCTGAAGCTGGAGTTGTCCACCTCTGGCCATGACAATATAGACCATTTAATCATTTTAAAAAGGGGCCTTGTAGGTTTTTAAGATTTTTGAATACAATAAAAACAATACTGAACTTTCACCTAGCCTAAATCACCTGTTTCATTGTCCACTTCGCCTCATCCGGTGGAGAAGACTCTTTCATTTGTGTCCTGAGGAAGTTGCGAGCCACCTGGAATTCAGAGTCCACAGCAGGTGTGTTGGTCAGGTCAAGTAAAGGCTTCACCTTGGTGACATCCAAGAATGTGGCTTGTGCAGGATCCAGGGCATTGAGTGCCTCCATCAGGTCACAATTATGTTTCCCGAATCGATTTTTCATTTCCCCACATACTGAGTCAATACAACTGTAATAAATCCTACGTAGCTCTGTTTCATCATTGCGATCTACACATGTGCTGATTTCCTCAAGCACATAGTCAGCAAAGGCAGAGTTTTGTGTGCGTCTTCTCTTTGATGGCCTTGTTGTGTCACAGTGCGCTAGGATTGCCTGGAATTCTGTCTCAGTGCGGATATTCTCAAGACAGGTGCATGCACTGCTGATGAGCTGCAAACCTAGAAGAAAAGACAAAACCCCTTATTGTTACTGTACAGAATAGAACAACATTTACAGTGCAGCACTCTTATTTTCATTCATCTTTTTTAACATGTTTTTCAATCATCATGAAGCAATGGGTGCATGTAATTTTTCTCTTTTCACTTTTTACCATGTTTAATGTTCATTGTGAAGCACTTGGTGCATGTAACTCTTTTTTGCAAAGCGTTTTGAGCTGCATTGCTTGTATGAAAGGTTCTATGCAAATAAAGTGTATTATTATATACAATGTAATTTTGCTCAGAAGTAGGTATTAGGTATATTTATTGCACTGTCTAGATTAAAAATAAATATAATCTTCCTTCCCCTGTAACCAGATCCATGTCTTCACACTGCAACGTCTTGTTTGGGGGGTCAAGATATGCAAGGATCTGACTGAGACTGCAGAAAAGATCAAATAAATAATTAATATATTCAGGTGGGGGAGTCATTCACACAGTACGCTGTTGCAAACATACAGCATCATCATTATTTATTGATTTAATTGGATCCTTGGATCCATAATTGGATTGGATTATCAGCTTAATCAGTCCTAATCAACATACCTGTTGCAAAATGTCCACTCCAACGTTGATCCAAAAGGCGCTTGAGTGTCTCTCCTTTGTAGAGGATGGCAACAGTTGGTCTTCTGCAGAACTTGTACAGCATGTTACACACACTGAAGCTCCTCGTGCTCCATAGCTGCTGTAGCTAACCCTCCTAGCATGACTGTTTACTCCAGTGTGGCTTTTGACTTCGGTGCTTACGTTTGTAGTAGATGTGGAGCTGTATGGTGCTACTTCCTGCTCGCTCCCGTCCGCACCGTCACTTGTAATTTTCTGTGTCTTCTTAAAAAATGTTCGGATATCCATTTTTAATGGCGACTGCTGATGACCACGACTGTTTACTCTGGTCTCAGTGACCTGTGAGTCACAGGTCACTGCGTCACTGTAAGCCAATGACCGATAGAGGGGGGCGGGCCTGTGACCCGCCCCCCTCTATCGGTCATTGGCTTACACGTTGCCTTCGTTCGTTGATTGCATTGGTTGGATTGTATGATTGACAAATTGAGATAGATAGGATTAATAGAAGATGGCTACTCCGACGGAAAAAACAAAACCCCAATAAAATAAACAGAGAAATTTGCTTTTACTCCAGGGCGGGCACAGCTGACTCCGTGGGCGGGCACGGCCCCCCAATGCCCGCCCATGCCGCCGGGCCTGCCCCTAGTGTATCTCTCCGTTGCCTTGAACAGGCTGTTGCTGCAAAATGTGCTGCAATTCGGTCCTGAATTTCCCGCGCTGGGCTGCGGATGTGACGTCACATGACGCTGCATGCACGTTCTCCCCGTTCTCCCGTGCCGGCTTCACTGTTGGCTGCAGTACCCCCAACGGCCGTCGTGGTGAAGGGTGGCGCTAGAGAGTCTCATTTCTTAAAAGGAGCCTCATGCTCCTTTAAATCAGGATAAAAACATTACTGGTTAATTAAATACTTACCTGCTGTATTCTACTGCCCTTACTTTTTAACAACTTGTGCTTTTTATTATTTTACCTCTTTTCTTATAATTTTATTTAATTTTATTTGTTATTTAAGCGTACTCTTAATTAAATACTTTTTGAAAACCGTGAATGTGATGTGTACCTGCTGGACTCTACTGCCCTTAGTTTTCAGCAACTTGTGCTTTTTATTCTTTTAATTGGTTTAATTCACCGCATGAATCGGCACAGATTACTTTTGTAATACTGTATTTGACCCGGTCTTTGTACGTTTTGACCGTATAGAAACATAATTCTCGTGGGTTGTGTGAAAACCGCGCAAAGTTATGGAAATAAGACCCGGAAACCGGCATTGTGGCATAGAAATGTCAAATTGGTTTAATTCACCGTACAAATTATTACAGATTACTTTTGTAATACTGTATTTGACCCGGTCTTTGTACGTTTTGACCGTATAGAAACCTAATTCTTGCCATTGTAAGAATGAGATGAACCTGCTGGATCTACTGCCCTTACTTTTAACAACTTGTGCTTTTTATTCTTTTACCTCTTTTCTTATCATTTTATTTGTGTTATATACTGTTTAATTGTGTCTTGCTACTTTTAATGTTGATGTAAAGCACTTTGAATTACCTTGTGTTGAATTGTTCTATAATAAACTTGCCTTTACTTTGAAAGGGGCCGGAAGTAATTTAACAACGTGGATTTAGCTTCATGCTAACAGGTGGTAAAATGTCGGTGCATTTCAGAGTTTTGACAAGCCGTGCCACGGCTTTCTTTCCCTGGGGTTTTCCTGCAGTGCTGGAGGGGAGTTGGTCGGCGAGGAAGCCGGTGTTGGGACGCCGGATGTCGCTCACACATCCAGGTACCGAGTCGGAGCTGCGTTAGCAGGCTAATGTTGCTAACCCGGCTCTGCGCTGCTCCGCTCTTCTGTTCACAGATGTCCTCCTGGTGTAATAACTCCACGGGATGAAGACTTTATTAAATACATTTCCTCAGAACCTACATTTATGAGATAAATTACTTTTAGAACTTTGATCCAAACGTGCCGTTCAAAGTTCACAAGCTGACGCAGGCGCTCCGGAGCGGAAGTGACTTTGACTGTCACAATAAAACACTCCGAGCCGAGTCACTGCTCATAAACACGATTCATCCACAAAATCAGAATACACTAAAGTACGTTATCAATGTGAAAAGGAGAAGGACACTCTCCCACCTAACTGGTGTGTTTCTAGACTTCGGAAAATATTTTTAATTCAATTAAATCAGCTGAGTCTTTGATTTAAACCAGGGGTCGGCAACCCAAAATGTAGAAAGAGCAAAAAAACAAAAAACAAATATGTCTGGAGCTGCAAAAAATGAAAAGTCTTGTATCAGCCTTAGAATGAAGACAACACATGCTGCATGTTTCTATATTAGTTAGAACTGGGGGGAGATTTATCTTTTCATTATGCACTTCGAGAAAAAAGTCCGAATGTCGAGATTAATGTTGAAGTACAATCTATAGGAAAAAGTCGAAATGTTGAGAGAAAAGTCGAAATGTTGAGAAAAAAATCGAAATGTCGAGAAAAAAGTCAAAATGTCAAGATCAATGTTGGAGTACAATCTTGAGAAAAAAGTCGAAACCAAAACCGGGTGGCAACACAGGAACGATGGGGGGAACCTTCCTCCTGCAGGGGGAAATGTGGTCAGAAACACATCTTGAATAATACTGATCAACATTCATTTAAAGCCGTAACTTTTCCAGCTTAATCTAATATTTCATCATAATCATTGTGATGGAACATCAACTTCCAACAGGTTTAATGAACCTCTGTCATGGTCTGAGGGGTCTGTATCTCCTTCACTGGTACTATGTAACTTTGAGGAGCATGGTAGGAACCCTACCACACTAAAAAACTACACATTTTTACGGCTTTGACTGCTTTACGGCATACGTCACTTCCCCCTCCTTCCCCATTCGTAGTGGAGACCAAAGCTGGGCGGGGCGTGGAGCGCAGAGCTCAGCAGAAGCTGGTGTCATGGCCCAAGCAGCGGAAAAACCCAAGAAAATAAAAGTTTTATCGGAGGAGGTGAAAAAAAAGAAAGCGGGAGAGTAACAAGCTAAATGCCCAGACAAGAATAAACATTGTCCCGGCGTTCACTCGCTGGCGTGAGCTGAAAGACGAGGAGGGATGTCCGACAAGAGAGACAGAATTGTTATGATACAAATGTAAATGTAGAGTTCTATGTTCAATAAGAATCTAAACTAGAATGTTTTCACATACAGGGGATTCGTAAACTGTAAAATTGTGCAGGGCTGATCTGCAAAATATAAGGAATGGGAATTCAGTTATTCACAGGTTATAAAGTATTTTTTTATTTTATCAGTAAGTATGTTGGACTACTAATTTAAGAATAAGTCCCTCTAAAAAACTTTTGTAATTTGGGCGCATTATCTGTCTGAAACAGGACGGGGGGGCGGGGGGACTTCACTAATAAAACCAAGTTGAACTTAGTGATTTTCAACATCGTCATATTATATTGTTTATCCAAAAATAGATACATTACCTCTTCACTATCCATCCTGCAAACGACCGCTGAAAACAGAAAAGTAGTTTTGAAAGTCCGTCCCGTCTTATTTCATTCACTATCAAAACAAATGCAGGGACGGGACAGGAGTTTTCCGGCAGTACGCGCTGGTGCTCATGGGAAACGTAGTGTTCTTTCTGGTAAAGCACTACCGCTTTTGTCCAAAGGAGCCGCCAAACGAAGCAAAAGCTGAAAGTTACATTGTGCTGCTTTAAATGTTTGGTAAAATGAACAACAGCGGTAGGAGTTAGGTTCTGGAGGTTCTGGATTCCCTGATTCCCTCCCCCTGCGGTGACGGATGGGACTGGAACCCCAGAACCATCAGGTGACAGGGTCCACGTCCGGCCTGGCTGCTCCAAATGTGAAAGAACCTGGGTTCTTGTGTAGTCTGAGGGGACACAGAGGGGACACTGAGGCGTCACTGATCCCGGACCCGCTCCGGCTGACACCCGTCTGTCCCACACAGCCGTACGTGGAGATACCGATCCAGCGGCAACCCATCGGTATCGGCCCAATAATGCCCCTATCGGTTTTGATCGGAGTTTTCACCATAATAGTTCAAAGCAAATTTGCAGTTAGCAAGGTGTGTCCAAAGGAGAAACCCCGAGGAGGAATGTTATAAAAGAATTTCAACACAACAAAGCTAAGACATTTGATAAGACATTTGAAAGTTTTTCACACGAAGGAGAATATTGAGTTGCCAAAGTTAGCTGCAGCTAAAGCAGAGAAAGAAAAGGAGCCACGCGCTAACTCTGCTGAATGTAACAGAGACCTATAAACGATAGCAGGAAAAATAAAGAACTACATCGTAAGGTAATGAATTCATAAGCTTTGCTCATCAGCCGCTTTCTGTTGTAGAAGACATCGGGTTCAAACGTGCCGTTAGCAGCTTGGATCTGCGGTACGCGCCGCCGCGTCGTTAATATTTCACTGATAAATGACCGCCGGAGTTAAACCAAACTACAGGACTGTCTCAGAAAATTTGAATATTGTGATAAAGTCTTTTATTTTCTGTAATGCAAAAATGTCATCCATTCTGGATTAATTACAAATCAACTGAAATATTGCAATCCTTTTATTATTTTAATATTGCTGATCATGGCTTACAGTTTAAGAAAACTCAGATATCCTATCTCAAAAAATTAGAATATTCTGGGAATTTTAATCTTTAATATCAATCTTTAAATCAACAATATTAAAATAATAAAAGGCTTGCAATATTTCAGTTGATTTGTAATGAATCCAGAATGTATGACATTTTTGTTTTTTTAATTGCATTACAGAAAATAAAGAGCTTTATCACAATATTCTAATTTTCTGAGACAGTCCTGTATATAGGCTACAGTCCTAACCCTCACGCAGGACGACAGTCGTGTCAGTCGCTTCACCAGGGACATGTGGAGTTCTAGTGTGAAGAGTTTTGCTTCACTCACAAGAGTTTCCTCACACGCGGCGGATGCTACCGCTAAAGCTTAATAATTCATAATTAATTTTTATTTTAAGATTTAATTCCTCTTTCCACAGGAAAACTAAGGTTTATAGTTTGTAACTTGTATCAACTTTTAGAGAGTGGCATGTCTGCTGTTGTCTGTGTTGGTCACATGTCTTACATAATTATTTTATAGCCACACTTCCTCTTTGTAAGCCGAGTCTAAGTCGTCTCTAAGAGTCTCTAGAGGGTGAAATATTGCTCATTGCCTCAGCATGAAATAAAACAGGCAATGAATGATACTTTCTCCTCTCCTAATATTTATACCTAATAATACAATGTTAGTGTTGTACATGAGACAACAATATTGACTAATTTATGGATTTCACGCTGTGATCGGTGATCGGCAGATACTGGTTTTGGAGATCAGTTATCGGTGATCGGCCCTCAAAATCCTGATTGGTGCATCTCTAGCCGTAACCTTTTAGACATGAGGACACGTGGTCTACTTCCTGGCCAGCACCGGTCCGTCTCCGCATCAGCAGGATACTGAACACTACAACACCTCCGAGCCGAGACTACGCTGACAGGGGGAAACGGCAAGGTCTCTGGTTTAAGCCGCCTGCTCCAACACGAGAGGCCGAGCCGCCGCCAGAACCCTCCCCGGGATTCCCGGGGTCCAGTTAGATCACCGTAGCGTTTACAGCCATGTCATTTCTGTTGGTTTACCACATCTACATCTGAACAGGGTTCTAGGGGGATGGTTCAGGTGAACGTGTCACCTGAGGGCCCGGTTCCCACAGTCAGTACTGGAGTTGAGGAGGTATGAGGGGGGATGGCATCCCTCCTGAAATAAAAACGGTCCAAATCATCCCCTCCTGTAATAAAAACGGTCCGAATCATCCCCCCCTGAAATAAAAACGGTCCAAATCATCCCCCCCTGTAATAAAAACGGTCCGAATCATCCCCCCCTGTAATAAAAACAGTCCAAATCATCCCCCCCTGAAATAAAAACGGTCCAAATCATCCCCCCTGTAATAAAAACGGTCCAAATCATCCCCCCCTGAAATAAAAACGGTCCAAATCATCCCCCCTGTAAAACTGCCATCCCTCCTTTCCATCCCTTATGTCATTTCATCAATGAATGTGGTTTTACTGCTATTTCAACATTTAGAGTCATCACCAGAAAAATAACACCAGAAAAATAACTTATTTGACAATTTTCACCTGTTTCAAGTAAATTTTCACTTGAAATAAGTAGAAAAATCTGCCAGTGGAACAAGATTTATCTTCTCATTACAAGCAAAAAAATATTGTTCCACTGGCAGATTTTTCTACTTATTTCAAGCAAAAATCTACTTTAAACAGGTGAAAATTGTTGTTTTTTCCAGTGATTCAGTGAATCTTGTTTTAATTGTAATGAGATTTTTTTTACTAAAATGAGACATTTTAACTATAAATAAGACAAATATTCTTGTTAAGATTGTGAGTTTTTGCAGTGATCCATGTTACTTATCCTGTGAAGGACAGAGTCATATTGATAAGTTCAGAAAAGTGTTTTTTATTGTTGTGTTTTGATGTATTTGATGTAAGCCCAGTGGATATTTAAAGCTTACAGAAGGCTGCATTTAACTGCTGCTATGTCATTCCTGCAGTATTTCTGCAGCTGTTTTGGTCACTGCTATTATTTGTAATATATTATATTATTTGTAATCAGCACAAATTATCTGTCCCCACATGATAAAATCCACCATCCCCCCTGATTTCTTTTTTACAACTGGAGTCCTGGCCACAGTCCCTGCTCACGTCCTCTCTGTGTAGTTTCTGCAGGAGGAGCTGTTCCACCACTGGAGGGCGTCAGAGTCCTGGACTTGACGAGGTGCAGTCCCGCTCTCTCCCGTCTCACTGTTCTTCTGTGTCTGAGGGTCAGAGGTCAAGGCTGTCTGAATGAAATGTGTGCAGGGTTCTGGCGGGCCCGTTCTGCACCATGATCCTGGGAGACCTGGGAGCCGAGGTGATCAAGGTGGAGAGACCAGGTTAGTCCGTCTGCAGCTGAGGCCCCAGGGACCTCTGACCTCTGACAGGGATGGGCGCTACGGACTCAAAGATTTATCACCATCATTTCTGGCATTTATCCCCATAACGATAAAAAAATGACGATAAAAAAAATACCAATTCAAATCCATCTTTTTAACTATAAATCTATCACCACATTCAGTCTTTGGAGCCCCCAAAACACTGCTCTAGAATACTAAATGCTACTAAACTACACCAATTATTACAACACTCTGGTGGAGACCTCAGCAGCAGCTGTTATAATAATATGTTATATACTGTATAATAATATACAGGACTGTCTCAGAAAATTAGAATATTGTGATAAAGTTTTTTATTTTCTGTAATGCAATTAAAAAAACAAAAATGTCATACATTCTGGATTCATTACAAATCAACTGAAATATTGCAAGCCTTTTATTATTTTAATATTGCTGATTATGGTTTACATCTTAAGATTAAGATTCCCAGAATATTCTAAATTTTTGAGATAGGAGTTTTCTTAAGCTGTAAGCCATGATCAGCATTAAAATAATAAAAGGCTTGCAATATTTCAGTTGATTTGTAATGAATCCAGAATGTATGACATTTTTGTTTTTTTAATTGCATTACAGAAAATCACAATATTCTAATTTTCTGAGACAGTCCTGTATAATATATAATGTAAAATACATAATAAATTACTTGTATTGCCATCCTTTGCACTCACTGTTTTTTTGCAGACTCTGCATATAATAGATGATGTTTGCTCCTCGTCTCTCTTTTTAAATCCAAACCAGTTCCAGATAACGGATCTGGAGCCTCGTTTAACAACGAGCTCCTCGCTCTCAGATCCGCCTTCCACCATGTTTGTTAAGGCTGATTTATGGTTCTGCGTTAAATCGACACAGAGCCTACGGCGTAGGGTACGCTGCGACGCGCACTGTACGTTGCGCGTCGCCACGCACCCTACGCCGTAGGCTCTGCGTGGATTTAACGCAGAACCATAAATCAGGCTTACACAAAAAACGTCATCAACGGGAATTTATCGTTTTTACCGCGAGATGACAAATTCTTACCGTGGGGAATTTTTTTGACGGTCTATCGTGAACGGCAATATATCGCCCATTCCTAGCCTCTGACACGGTCTTGTGTTGTGGAGCACAGGGACCGGTGATGACACCAGAGCCTGGGGGCCTCCGTTTGCCGCTTCAGAGAGCATCTACTACCTGAGCGTCAACCGCAACAAGAAGGTGGGTGGGTGCTGACAGCTGCAGGAGGTCTGGAAGGCTGTGAAGTGCACGCTGTACAGCAGGAGACCATCAACAGCGTATATATGTACAAACATATACAGTGGGGCAAAAAAGTATTTAGTCAGCCACCAATTGTGCAAGTTCTCCCACTTAAAACGATGAGGGGCCTGTCATTTTTATCATAGGTATATCTCAACTATGAGAGACAAAATACAAATAAAAATCCAGAAAATCACCTTGTCTAATTTTTAAAGAATGTATTTTCAAATTATAGTGGAAAATAAGTATTTGGTCAATAACAAAAGTTAATATCAATACTTTGTTATATACCCTTTGTTGACAATGACAGAGGTCAAAGGTTTTTTGTAATGGCGCTTTTCCACTAGTACCTACTCAGTCCTCGTTTCTTTTCAATACCCAGATGAGAAGTAGGAGGTTGGAGTGAAGCTGCTGTGACGTATTTGATTGTATGATCTAAAGGAAGAAGACAACAACACTAAAGATGTAGAACCTGGAGGAGATGATAGATGTGCTGCTGGGTCTGTGATTTGTGTTCAATACCAAGTTAAATTAAAGCTGCAAGCTGCGATGAATGGTTCAGGCTGCAGTGTAAGCTTGAATGACTTGCATGTAGATTCTTCAGGGCTGGACATTTAGCGGATGACACCACCCACAACTCTCTATATCAAACCATTCAAGTTATGGCAGAAAATAGGATCTATCAAATATCGACCAATCAGAAGAATGGGCGGGGCTAATTCAGGCCGATGAAGGTGAAGGAGTCAAAACCGAGTCCGGTGACACCACCCACGACTCTGTATGTCATACCATTCAAAAGTTATGGCAGAAAATAGGATCTATCAAATATTCACCAATCAGAAGAAGGGGCGGGGCTATTTCAGGCCAATGAAGGTCAAGTACTCAATACCGAATCCGATGACACCACCCACATGTCTATCACAACCTGTTCAAAAGTTACGGCAGAGAATAGGGACTATCAAATATTGACCAATCAGAAAAAGAGGCGGGGCTAATTTGCACCAATTATGTTCAAGGACTCGAGGACCGAGTCCGATGACACCACCCACGACTCTTTATATTAAACCATTCAACAGTTATGGCAGAAAGTAGGAACTATCAAATATGGTTGCAACATGATACAGGTGTGTACCGATTTTCGGGCATGTACGTCAAACCGTATTGTGGGGCTTGAGGCACAAAGTTTTCTAGCGGGCGCTGTTGAGCCATTAGGCCACGCCCATTAATGCATCATGAAATTTCAAATTTATCGCCAGGCCTGGCTTGCGTGAAAAATTCGGTGACTTTTGGGGAACTATCAAATATGGACCAATCAGATGAAGGTGGGGCGGACTTTTTGGCATCTAGCGTCGCCACGGTAACGCTTTTGAATGAGAAAAGTAATGCGCGTCCTCGCAGGATTGAGACCACATTTTGATGTATAACACACCTGGGTGTACGTTACGGTTCGGGCCGAAGTAATGGCATAAATTGCGCCAAAATTACACGATTAATTCAGAATGTTCAAAATGGCCGACATCCTGTTCGGTTTCGGCCATGGCGCCAAGAGACTTTTTTTTAAATTGCAACATGATACAGGTGAGTACCGATTTTCATGGATGTACGTAGGGTAGCCAACATCCAGATTTGCAAATGAGGGACACCTCCCGTCCCCCCGGCGAAGCCGGGAGGCCGCAACTCAGAAAAATTTGGGGGTTTTTGGGGGTCAAAAACGCATAAATAACAGCATTTTGGCACAATACCTATAACAGCCTAGCCTACTTATTTGAAACTTACTAACTTTACAGTAACTTAACATTTCTTTTTTTTCCAACAAAAAAAGTGCAAAATCAGAATTGCAAAATCTTCTGAACAACAAATCAACAAGGTGCAATATATAACACTGAAAGCAAACACACACACACACACACACACACACACACACACACACACACACACACACACACACACACACACACACACACACACACACACACACACACACACACACACACACACACTCTGTCTGCCTTCTCCCTATCTCTGTCTCTCCTTAAGACTTAAGTGTCCATCATTGGTAAGCAGGGGTGTCTGTGACAGATTGGTCCTGACTGATTGAGAAGAAAGAAAAAGATGAACAAAGGACAGACTAATTAGGAGAGTGTAAAGACTATTTGAGTGAGACCAATAGTAAAAATACAAATTAAATAAAAAGCTTAACTCACCTATTTCTTTCTCCAGGGATATTTCTTGCTCTAGATGTAAATATTGGCATGTGTTTCACTTCCTCACAAACCAACGCAGCACACCCACATCGCGCGCGCACGCCCATACACACACACAGAGACTGAATCACACGCACATAAGCAGGTGAGCACTGCATACTGAGCGGTCCTAGTGCCCTTACGATTCAGCTGGCCAGACAGGCAGACAGACACACAATGCGCGGCGCACAAAGAGAAAAAATATATGCATCCTCCCTTTACCCGTGCGGCCGCTGCGGCGGGACAAAGAGCGTCCCGTGCGGGATGCGCTCATTTTGGCTCAAATGCGTGATTTCCGCCTAAATCGGGACTAAATTAATTCAAATACACAGATATGATGCCTTAGAACATGATTTTACTGCTTTTTGGTATATATCTATTTTGTAGTCTGGTAGAGTCCTCCCCTAGGAAAAACAACATCAACCGCTGCTGGGGTCGTGTGCAGTTTCCCATTGAAACAATATCTCACACTACTGAGGTTAGATGAAAAACATTAATTAGATGAAGTTGGTAATTAAAGATTACAATATTTACATATCACTCATCACACCAGTAAACAGGAGAAACCACAATGGTCAATTCTCGCCAAATACAGTAAATTCCAATTGTCCCTGAACGCACCAATGGATGAAAGATGTAGTGGATGAAGAAATAATCGTCAATTTCCGAATTCCGACAGTGTATATTTTTATTTGCGCCTTTTGCTATAAAAAAAACCACAAAAAACAGTCAATGAAAAATGAACAATAGGAAGCCAAGAGGACTTATAATATTACAAAGTTCACTCTCACTCATTTGACATCATTTGGATGGGTAAATTATTCACAAAAATGAATAGTAAATGGAAAATAGATTGAGTCTAAATAAATCCTGTGGGGGCAGGGAGCTGCGCGCGTATAACCTACCCCCCCCAGACGCCTCATGACATGCTGGAACGTAATCCAGCGTCGCCGCCATATTGGATGGTTCTCCTCACTCCAGGCTAAATTAACTACGCTGGAGTTACAGAGTTACAGTTACAGCCAGCACACGCAAGAAGCTGCAAAACAGTTCTTTTTCAAGGGTTTTAGCTCTCCAGCCCCAGTTGCAAGCCTAACAGGGTCGTATAAGACCCTGGAATGACCTGGATTTATTTTTATAGATATATGTATTGAGGGCAATAAGAAAAACAAAAAAAAGATTTACAATAACAATAGAAATATCAATATTTTGCCCTTTTTTAACTTTTCAAAACAATAATAAAATAAAATAAATACATATAAATAAATACAACAACACACCCCTCTCCCCTTCAAATAAATTCAAACGAACAATCAAACTTGTTTCTTTATAAAATTAATGAATTTATACATTTATCAATATGCCATACCATATGTCTTTGTTAAAGAGCATAATACAAAGTCTTTCAGCATAAAGGTACGTATTTTTAATGTGTGACAGCATCCTGTATCATATAATAACTAAACCTCTGCCGTTTGTAACAAACCAAACCTTGTGAAAATCGGGTAAAAATTCGGGGAGTTATGGATGATTGTAGTCGGGGACACAACCTTCCTCAGTAGAAATAAATGCACTGACGGCGCAATTGAGACCCATCCAAGATGGCGGGCGCATCCGAGACCCATCCAAGATGGCAGCCGCGCTGAACGTCAGCTCCAATGCCTCGCCCCCCCCGCGGGAGCTGCGCGCGCATTCCACCCCCACCCCAACCCCCGCCCCCCCGTCTCCCCGCGGGAGCTGCGCCCGCTCCCCTCTCTCCTCTCACTCAGCTCCGGCTGTGCGCCTGACAGGCTGTCAGATCCAGCCTGATCCATCATAAAAATTCATTAAAAAAATCACATGTTGGACGTAGATTTATGAAATTAACAAGATCTTTTTACTTCACATTAAACAATATATTTACGAAGTTTGAAGTTAATTGGACATGGCATGGCAAATTCATTTCTCGGAATAATAATAATAATAATTAAAGCTGCAAGCAGTGATGAATTTGGTGTTAATTTGCACCAATTATGGTCAAGGACTCAAAACAATGTCCGATGACACCACCCACGAGTCTTTATGTCAAACCATTCAAAAGTTATGGCAGAGAAAGGTTTTCTAGGGGGCGCTGTTGAGCCATGTTGCCACGCCCATTAATGCAAACCATGAAATATCAAATTTATTGATTTAACATCCATTCATATCGCTTGGAGCACAGATGCATACTAGAAGACACGACAATTCCTGATGGAAACAGGTGGCGCTACAACCGATCCTGAATATTCCACCATAGATGTCTTCAGGCTCAGCCTACAATCATGCACATACGTTTTCAACCACATCAAATCATGTATTGCTGAATTACAGCCAATTCATGTTTCATGGCAAGCCTTAAAAATGACCTCAAACTTCGCCGGATCACTACGGTCACACCCTCTGGTAAAAACTTAAAAGCTTCGCAATTTAGCATCGGCCATGTGTCTAGATTGTGATAGAATAAGAATAATAAACATCACAGATACAATAGGGTCCTCGCACCCACTGGCGGTTCTAGGATTTTTCTGAAACAGGGGCCATTATGGGGCCAAATGTAACCTTCAGGGGCCAACAGTATTAAGCCCCTTTCACATAGAGGGCGCAAAGCGGCGACCGCCGCCGGCTTTCCCATTCATTGTGTGTGTGCTACCGCGGCACAAGAGTGGACCGCTCTGCTGGCGAGCTTGGCGGCGCGCGAGAGACCACCTGCCACGGGC
The DNA here is from genome assembly GCF_033807715.1 of Cololabis saira. Classification (NCBI taxonomy): domain Eukaryota; kingdom Metazoa; phylum Chordata; class Actinopteri; order Beloniformes; family Belonidae; genus Cololabis; species Cololabis saira. Next base: position 2,016,208 of record NC_084608.1, on the reverse strand, counting down.
ATTTCACCTGCCTGCGCCTGAATTGAACATTTTTTAATTTCACCGCGCTGTGAGGGCATCTCGGTGCGACCAATAGGAGAGAAGGTGGTTGTCATCCTGCTGAGGACCCACTCCCCAACAGGCTGTCAAACTGCTCCCTGTTCAATCTGAAGTAGACCTGGTCATCATGGAGCTGTAGCTCCAACGAGCCTGGATTCCCCCAAATCCTGTCTTCTCATGAGGATTTCATGGACCCTCCTTGCTGCTGCTCCTCGTCTCCTCCTCAAAAGAAATAAAGCCAGGGCTTTTCTTTGAAGCAGGGACAAATACATTTTGCAAATTGAGCTGTAGCTACTGTACGTCCAAACCAGTGGGAAAAGGGCGCCAGATCGGAAAAACTTTTTTTCGGTCGCCTAGCAACAAACAGTAGCCTACTGGAGTTGAGGGGGGATGAGGGGGGATGGCATCCCCCCTGAAATAAAAACGGTCCAAATCATCCCCCCCTGAAATAAAAACGGTCCAAATCATCCCCCCTGTAAAACTGCCATCCCCCCTTTCCATCCCTTATGTCTTTTTATCAATGAATGTGGTTTTACTGCTATTTCAACATTTAGAGTCATCACCAGAAAAATAACTCATTTGACAATTTTCACCTGTTTCAATTTTCACTTGAAATAAGTAGGAAAATCTGCCAGTGGAACAAGCAGATTTCCACTGGCAGATTTTTCTACTTATTTCAAGTGAAAATCTACTTGAAACAGGAGAAAATTGTAGTTTTTTCCAGTGATGAGTCTTGTTTTAAGTGTAATCAGATTTTTTTACTAAATTGAGACATTTTAACTAGAAATAAAACAAATATTCTTGTTAAGATTGTGAGTTTTTGCAGTGATCCATTTTACTTATCCTGTGAAGGACAGAGTCATATTGATAAGTTCAGAAAAGTGTTTTTTATTGTTGTGTTTTGATGTATTTGATGTAAGCCCAGTGGATATTTAAAGCTTACAGAAGGCTGCATTTAACTGCTGCTATGTCATTCCTGCAGTATTTCTGCAGGTGTTTTGGTCACTGCTATTATTTGTAATATAGTATATTATTTGTAATCAGCACAAATTATCTGTCCCCATATGATCAAATCCACCATCCCCCTGATTTTATTTTTTTACAACTCGAGTACTGGCAACAAATATGCACGCCTTGCTCTGCGCCAACTCTGTGTTGATTCTGCGCCCACCCGGCCGTCTGCGCGGCGCAAACAAAGCAGCTTTAAGCGGTGAAATCAAAAAATGTTCAATTCGGGCAGGCAGGTGCAGCACAAACCCCGTGGCAGGCGCCCTCTTGCGCGCCGCAGAGCTCCGCGGCAGAGCGGTCCGCTCTTAAAAGAGTGGACCGCGAGTCGCTTGTGCCGCGGCAGCACACACATGTTTGGTTTGTCCCACCGAGACTACACCGAGCTGTTTCTTCTTCTATTCACTTGTATTGACGCAACAGGCGTCACCACTAGTTTGGGGGTGGAACTGCAGCAATGATCATCAAATTCTCAGCTTGCCCGTTGATTGACAGAACAGGGGCACTTCAGGGGCCAATCAGATTACAGGCGGGGCCTCGGCCCCCATGGCCCCACCCCTAGATCCGCCCCTGCCACCTTCAGTGCTCGGGCCCTAAATACAATAGGGTCCTCGCACCTTCAGTGCTCGGGCCCTAAATACAATAGGGTCCTCGCACCTTCAGTGCTTGGGCCCTAATAATAATAAGAATAAGAATAATAAACATCACAGATACAATAGGGTCCTCGCACCTTCAGTGCTCGGGCCCTAAATACAATAGGGTCCTCGCACCTTCAGTGCTCGTGCCCTAATAAGAAACATCACAGATACAATAGGGTCCTCGCACCTTCAGTGCTTGGGCCCTAATAATAATAAGAATAAGAATAATAAACATCACAGATACAATAGGGTCCTCGCACCTTCAGTGCTCGGGCCCTAAAAATGAGAGAGAAGCTGCAAGCAGCAACGCTTTTAAATTTTTTTTAGTTTGTGTCTGTGCTGCTGAAAAGTCAGCTGGAGCCGTGAGCAGCTATGAAGAGACAGAACTCCTGGTAGATCTGGTCGTTCTTTATCGCCTCTAGATCCCTTTTTAATTCTCTCCTCAGCCACCAGGTTTATGAACATCTGCACCTCAGAGTTGGATCATGAAACAGACTTTTGCGCTGTCAGAGTTGCTCTTTCGCTGATGTCACATCCTTCCTCAGACTTCATTAGTCTTCACAAAGTTTTCCCACACTGTTGCTGGTATTTTGGTCCGTTCCTCCATGCAGATCTCCTCTAAAGCAGTGATTGGTCCGTTCCTCCATGCAGGTTGCCTCTAAAGCAGTGATGTTTTGGGTCTGTCACTGGGCAACACAGACTTTCAACTCCCTCCAAAGATTTTCTATGGGGTTGAGATCTCGAGACTGGCTAGGCCACTCCAGGACAGCGCAGAGGAAAGCCCGGCCGGCTGAGCTTTGTTTAAAATTGAATTTCTGTTGCAAATAAAACCTGTCTTCCAATTTATTGCATTTTTCATTGCATTTTTAGCCTAGTTATTTTTGTGGTAGAAGTATCGGATCGGTGCTCGGTATCGGCGAGTACACAAATTAAAATACTCGTACTCGGTGTGAAAAAAATGGTATCGGGGCATCCCTAGTTTCTACCAAAAAGTTCTATTTTGGTTTCATCTGACCATATAACATTCTCCCAGTCCTTTTCTGCATCATCCAAATGCTCTCTAGCAAACTTCAGACCTGGACATGTCCTGTCTTCAGCAGGGGAACGTCTGGCCCTGCAGGATCTGAGTCCCTGATCGTAGTGTGTTACTGATGGTTCCTTTGTTACTCTGGTCCCATCTCTCTGCAGGTCCTTCACCCGTCAAGTCCCCGTGTGGTTCTGGGATCTTTACTCACCGTTCTGGTGATCATTTTTACCCCACGGGGTGAGATCTGGGAGCCCCAGATGGAGGGAGATTATCAGTGTCTTGTATGTCTATTATTTTCTAATAATTGCTCCCACAGTTGATTTCTTCACACCATGCTGCTACCTACTGCAAATTCAGTCTTCCCAGCTGGTGCAGGTCTACAATTTAGTTTCTCACGTCCTTTGACAGGTCTTTGGTCTCGGCCATAGTGGAGTTTGGAGTGTGACTGTTTGAGGTTGTGGAGTCTTTTATACTGATAACCAGTTAAAACAGGTGTCTTTTATACTGATAACCAGTTAAAACAGGTGTCTTTTATACTGATAACCAGTTAAAACAGGTGTCTTTTATACTGATAACCAGTTAAAACAGGTGTCTTTTATACTGATAACCAGTTAAAACAGGTGTCTTTTATACTGATAACCAGTTAAAACAGGTGTCTTTTATACTGATAACCAGTTAAAACAGGTGTCTTTTAGTGATAACCAGTTAAAACAGGTGTCTTTTATACTGATAACCAGTTAAAACAGGTGTCTTTTATACTGATAACCAGTTAAAACAGGCGTCTTTTAGTGATAACCAGTTAAAACTGGTGTCTTTTATACTGGTAACCAGTTAAAACTGGTTCCATTAATACAGGTAACGAGTGGAGGACAGAGGAGCCTCTTAAAGAAAGTTACAGGTCTGTGAAAGACAGATATCTTGCTTGTTTGTAGGTGACTAAATGCTTATTTTACCCAGGAATTTACCAATGAATTCAGTAAAAATCCTACAGTGTGATTTCTTGGATTCTTTCCCCCCATTCTGTCTCTCATTGTTAAAGTTACCTATGATGAAAGTTACAGGCCTCTCTCATCTTTTTAAGTGGGAGAACTTGCACAATTGGTGTCTGACTAAATACTTTTCTGCCCCCATGATCACTATCCTGTTACACAACGATGCAGATGTTGTTGGGTAGCTTTCTTCCCCCCCGCAGGGAGAAAACTGCCTCATGCTGCTACACAGCCTGGTTTTGTTGGTGGTCTGTCCTCTGGGTTTGGTTTGTGTAGAGTGTCAGTATAAGATCTCAGTAATGACACACAAACAGTGAAAACATGGATCCGACTGGAGTCTCCCAGAAAAGACAGCTACTGGGACGGCCGCTTGTTTCTGGCTGTAAAAGTGAGTCAACAATAACAAGTACATGTAGGCTTCAGGAGCTGAATGGCAGAGGCAGTGGAGTGTGGGACGAGGGGCGGGGTCTCATCCGCCTGCACCGTCCGCTTGGAGCCTACTGCGTTGTTGAGCATCCTGGAGCCTTGGTGGTGGCAGAGTGTCACGCATGTTCCTGTGTTCCATGTTCCATATTCCATGTTCCCATGTTCCATGTTCCCGTGTTTCATGTTCTCGTGTTCCATGTTCCCGTGTTTCATGTTCCCGTGTTCCATGTTCCATATTCCATGTTCCCATGTTCCATGTTCCATGTTCCATGTTCCCGTGTTCCATGTTCCATATTCCATGTTCCAATGTTCCATGTTCCCGTGTTTCATGTTCCCGTGTTCCATGTTCCCGTGTTTCATGTTTCCATGTTCCCGTGTTTCATGTTCCCGTGTTCCATGTTCCCGTGTTTCATGTTCCCGTGTTCCATGTTCCCGTGTTCCATGTTCCATATTCCATGTTCCATATTCCATGTTCCCGTGTTTCATGTTCCCGTGTTTCATGTTCCCGTGATGCATGTTCCATGTTCCATGTTCCCGTGTTTCATGTTCCCGTGTGCCATGTTCCATATTCCATGTTCCCATGTTCCCATGTTCCATATTCCCGTGTTCCATGTTCCCTTGTGCCATGTTCCATATTCCATGTTCCCATGTTCCATGTTCCCGTGTTTCATGTTCCCGTGTTTCATGTTCCCTTGTGCCATGTTTCATATTCCATGTTCCCGTGTTCCATGTTCCCGTGTTTCATGTTCCCGTGTTCCATGTTCCATATTCCATGTTCCCATGTTCCATGTTCCCATGTTCCCATGTTCCATATTCCCGTGTTTCATGTTCCTGTGATGCATGTTCCATGTTCCCATGTTCCATATTCCCGTGTTTCATGTTCCCGTGATGCATGTTCCATGTTCCCGTGTTCCATGTTCCATGTTCCCATGTTCCCGTGTTTCATGTTCCCGTGATGCAAGTTCCATGTTCCATGTTCCCGTGTTTCATGTTCCCGTGTTCCATGTTCCCTTGTGCCATGTTCCCGTGTTTCATGTTCCCGTGTTTCATGTTCCCGTGATGCATGTTCCATGTTCCATGTTCCCGTGTTTCATGTTCCCGTGTTCCATGTTCCATATTCCATGTTCCCATGTTCCATGTTCCCATGTTCCATATTCCCGTGTTTCATGTTCCTGTGATGCATGTTCCATGTTCCCATGTTCCATGTTCCCATGTTCCCATGTTCCCATGTTCCATATTCCCGTGTTTCATGTTCCCGTGATGCATGTTCCATGTTCCCGTGTTCCATGTTCCATGTTCCCATGTTCCATGTTCCATGTTCCCGTGTTTCATGTTCCCGTGATGCATGTTCCATGTTCCATGTTCCCATGTTCCATATTCCCGTGTTTCATGTTCCCGTGATGCATGTTCCCGTGTTCCATGTTCCATGTTCCCGTGTTCCATGTTCCATGTTCCCGTGTTTCATGTTCCCATGTTCCATGTTCCCATGTTCCATGTTCCCGTGTTTCATGTTCCATATTCCATGTTCCCATGTTCCCATGTTCCCATGTTCCATGTTCCCATGTTCCATGTTCCCGTGTTTCATGTTCCCGTGTTCCATGTTCCCTTGTGCCATGTTCCCGTGTTTCATGTTCCTGTGTTTCATGTTCCCGTGATGCATGTTCCATGTTCCATGTTCCCGTGTTTCATGTTCCTGTGTTCCATGTTCCATATTCCATGTTCCCATGTTCCATGTTCCCATGTTCCATGTTCCCATATTCCCGTGTTTCATGTTCCTGTGATGCATGTTCCATGTTCCCATGTTCCATGTTCCCATGTTCCCATGTTCCATATTCCCGTGTTTCATGTTCCCGTGATGCATGTTCCATGTTCCCGTGTTCCATGTTCCATGTTCCATGTTCCCGTGTTTCATGTTCCCGTGATGCATGTTCCATGTTCCCATGTTCCATATTCCCGTGTTTCATGTTCCCGTGATGCATGTTCCCATGTTCCATGTTCCATGTTCCCGTGTTCCATGTTCCCATGTTCCCATGTTCCATGTTCCATGTTCCCGTGTTTCATGTTCCCATGTTCCATGTTCCCATGTTCCATGTTCCCGTGTTTCATGTTCCCATGTTCCATGTTCCCGTGTTTCATGTTCCCATGTTCCATGTTCCCATGTTCCATGTTCCCGTGTTTCATGTTCCCATGTTCCATGTTCCCATGTTCCATATTCCCGTGTTTCATGTTCCTGTGTTCCATGTTCCATATTCCATGTTCCCATGTTCCCATGTTCCATGTTCCCGTGTTCCCATGTTCCCGTGTTCCCATGTTCCATATTCCCGTGTTCCATGTTCCCGTGTTTCATGTTCCCGTGATGCATGTTCCCGTGTTCCATGTTCCCGTGTTCCATGTTCCCATGTTCCATGTTCCTGTGTTCCATATTCCCGTGTTCCATATTCCCGTGTTCCATGTTCCCGTGTTTCATGTTCCCATGTTCCCATGTTCCATATTCCCGTGTTTCATGTTCCCGTGTTCCATATTCCCGTGTTTCATGTTCCCGTGTTTCATGTTCCATGTTCCATGTTCCCATGTTCCATGTTCCCGTGTTTCATGTTCCCGTGTTTCATGTTCCCGTGATGCATGTTCCATGTTCCATGTTCCCGTGTTTCATGTTCCCGTGTTCCATGTTCCATATTCCATGTTCCCATGTTCCATGTTCCCATGTTCCCATGTTCCCATGTTCCATATTCCCGTGTTTCATGTTCATGTGATGCATGTTCCATGTTCCCATGTTCCATATTCCCGTGTTTCATGTTCCCGTGATGCATGTTCCATGTTCCCGTGTTCCATGTTCCATATTCCATGTTCCCATGTTCCCATGTTCCATGTTCCATGTTCCCGTGTTTCATGTTCCTGTGATGCATGTTCCATGTTCCATGTTCCCGTGTTTCATGTTCCCGTGTTCCATGTTCCCGTGTTCCATGTTCCCTTGTGCCATGTTCCCATGTTCCATGTTCCCGTGTTCCATGTTCCCTTGTGCCATGTTCCCATGTTCCATGTTCCCGTGTTTCATGTTCCCGTGTTTCATGTTCCCGTGATGCATGTTCCATGTTCCATGTTCCTGTGTTTCATGTTCCCGTGTTCCATGTTCCATATTCCATGTTCCCATGTTCCATGTTCCCATGTTCCCATGTTCCATATTCCCGTGTTTCATGTTCCCGTGATGCATGTTCCATGTTCCCGTGTTCCATGTTCCATATTCCATGTTCCCATGTTCCCATGTTCCATGTTCCATGTTCCTGTGTTTCATGTTCCCGTGATGCATGTTCCATGTTCCATGTTCCCATGTTCCATATTCCCGTGTTTCATGTTCCCGTGATGCATGTTCCCGTGTTCCATGTTCCATGTTCCCGTGTTCCATGTTCCCGTGTTCCATGTTCCCATGTTCCCATGTTCCATGTTCCATGTTCCCGTGTTCCATGTTCCCGTGTTTCATGTTCCCATGTTCCATGTTCCCATGTTCCCGTGTTCCATGTTCCCGTGTTTCATGTTCCCATGTTCCATGTTTCCATGTTCCCGTGTTTCATGTTCCCATGTTCCATGTTCCCATGTTCCATATTCCCGTGTTCCATGTTCCCGTGTTTCATGTTCCTGTGTTCCATGTTCCATATTCCATGTTCCCATGCTCCCATGTTCCCATGTTCCATATTCCCGTGTTCCATGTTCCCGTGTTCCATGTTCCCATGTTCCATATTCCCGTGTTCCATGTTCCCGTGTTTCATGTTCCCGTGATGCATGTTCCCGTGTTCCATGTTCCCGTGTTCCATGTTCCCATGTTCCATGTTCCCGTGTTCCATATTCCCGTGTTCCATATTCCCGTGTTCCATGTTCCCGTGTTTCATGTTCCCATGTTCCATATTCCCGTGTTTCATGTTCCCGTGTTTCATGTTCCCGTGTTCCATGTTCCCGTGTTTCATGTTCCCGTGTTTCATGTTCCCGTGTTTCATGTTCCCGTGTTCCATGTTCCATGTTCCCATGTTCCCATGTTCCATATTCCCGTGTTTCATGTTCCCGTGATGCATGTTCCATGTTCCCATGTCACATGTTCCCATGTTCCATGTTCCCGTGATGCATGTTCCCGTGTTCCATGTTCCCATGTTCCCGTGTTCCATGTTCCCATGTTCCATGTTCCCGTGTTCCATGTTCCCGTGTTCCATGTTCCCGTGATGCATGTTCCCATGTTCCATGTTCCCGTGTTCCATGTTCCCGTGATGCATGTTCCCGTGTTCCATGTTCCCATGTCCCATGTTCCCATGTTCCATGTTCCCATGTTCCATGTTCCCGTGTTTCATGTTCCCGTGATGCATGTCCCATGTTCCATGTTCCTGTGTTCCATGTTCCCGTGATGCATGTTCCCGTGTTCCATGTTCCCATGTTCCATGTTCCCGTGTTCCATGTTCCCGTGTTCCATGTTCCCGTGTTCCATGTTCCCGTGTTCCATGTTCCCATGTTCCATGTTCCCGTGATGCATGTTCCCGTGTTCCATGTTCCCATGTTCCATGTTCCCATGTTCCATGTTCCCGTGTTTCATGTTCCCGTGATGCATGTTCCCATGTTCCATGTTCCCGTGTTCCATGTTCCCGTGTTCCATGTTCCCGTGTTTCATGTTCCCGTGATGCATGTTCCCATGTTCCATGTTCCCGTGTTCCATGTTCCCGTGTTCCATGTTCCCATGTTCCATGTTCCCGTGTTCCATGTTCCCGTGTTTCATGTTCCCGTGTTTCATGTTCCCGTGATGCATGTTCCCGTGTTCCATGTTCCCGTGTTCCATGTTCCCGTGTTCCATGTTCCCGTGTTCCATGTTCCCGTGTTCCATGTTCCCGTGTTCCATGTTCCCGTGTTCCATGTTCCCGTGTTCCATGTTCCCGTGTTTCATGTTCCTGTGTTCCATGTTCCATGTTCCCGTGTTTCATGTTCCTGTGTTCCATGTTCCATGTTCCCGTGATCCATGTTCCCGTGCTGCAGTGTTGGTCCTCTCCTTCTGATCCTGCTGGTTCCCTGACGGTGTAGGTGTGTAAGTCTGGTTCCTGGTGTTGTTTCAGAGCGTAGCTGTGGACCTGAAACATCCCGGAGGAGCCACCATCATCCAGCAGGTAGGACTCACTAGCATGTGGCCGGAGATTTTCAGCATGATTGAGCATGACTCTGAGTTATGTCCACGTGCTTCTGCCGAGCTCACACGGCAGTGAAGCCCCCTCCACGGGGGGCAGAAGCAGCCCTGCTTGGCCAATCAAACGCACCTGACCCAGCAAGTGCACGTGGAGCGCATGTGAGCATCTCTGTAGGAGCAGGAGGTTCAGGCCTCGGTTGGTCTTGTATCAGCCCTAGAATGAACACATGCTGCATGTATCTATATTAGTTATAACTGGGGGAAGATTTTTTTTTCATTATGCACTTCGAGAAAAAATTCGAAATGTCGAGAAAAAAGTCAAAATTTCAAGAAAACCATCAGAACCCGAAAACACACCCAGAACTTTAATGCCACCCTCTGCCCACCGTAGCCCCCCAGGAAGACCAGGTACAACCTGTTCCCCCCACTGGCCCACCAATAGAGCCTCACTCTTATCCCAGTTCACCCTTGCAGAAGAAGCTGTTTCAAATGTAGCATGTCAGACCGAGATTAAATATTGACGTTTACATCATCAGCATAAGCAGACACATCATCAGCATAAGCAGACACATCATCAGCATAAGCAGACACATCATCAGCATAAGCAGACACAACAAAAGAGCGACAAAAAGTGGTCAGTGAAAGACCATTAAGCCGAGCCCTCAACCTGCACAGCAAGGGCTCAATAGCAAGGCTGAAAAGTTGTCCTGAGATAGGGCAGATAGGCCATCCCTGCCTGATCCCCCGCTGCACAGGGATAGGCCGACTCAGCCCAACCCTCATTTTCACCAAACATTCAGCACCATTATACAATAACTTTAACCAGGACAAAAATACCGTAGGGTACGTGGCTATGTGGGAGTCTCTCCGTAGCCTACGCCGTAGCCTGACCTGCACCTCCCAAAACATGGAACTACGCGTCGAGGTGACGCAGACCCAACGCAGACGAGAGGGCTGGGATTGGTTTGCTTAGTAGCAACGCCTTTCCAGTTCTGGTTCATGAAGCAGTAGTGAACTTTCAGCGCTCTTTTCTTCGTGTGTGTGTGATTTTTTTTTTTTTTGGGGTTGTTTTGGTTTTTTGCACAATAGTTGTCCTTATCTCTTTAGCCCCTTTCACACAGCCAGTTCGAGGCGGGAACGTTGCGCCTTTAAGCCGCCTCGCTGTTCTGTGTGAAAGTCACGGAGGCGGAATGGGGGGGCCAAGTGGCCCCACCAATAAGCCGGCAGCGGAGGTAGTCACAGAGCCGAAACGGGGTCTGTGTGAATGACACAGCCGGCTGCCGCTGACATGACGGTCGGACTGACGCTGTCGTCACGCCTCTGATTGCGGAACGCCGGCATGCTGTGTGAATTTACAGACGGGAGCGGCGTTATGCCGGCGTTGTATGGTTCTGTGCGTATTGGCAGGACTTCTTTACACCAATATTGCGGAATCTCTGTGTGAAAGGGGCTTTTGATTCACTGTGACCGGAAGTTAAACAAAGTATCAACTAGCGCTCTGGGGGGGTACTGCACCGTGGCGAAATGGATTGACGGAGAAGTCCGAAGGGTTCACGACGGCGTCACGGCAACGGCGTAGGCTCTGCGTTGGTTTAACGCAGAACCATAATTCAGGCTTAACTGTGAAAAATCATCATTTGTCGGCTTCATCCGTGAAGCAGAAGAAATGTTATCATGTCCTACCTGCTCTCCTACAGCCAAAAGAACATCCTCCATGGAAACGCCAGAGTCTGGCGGGACTATCCTGACTCCATGTCGAATAGAAGGAGGTGGCGTCGCAGAGGACGCCATCTTCCAACAAGCCTCCAATTAGACCACAACAACTACAAAGTACACTTACCTGACAATGCACCGAAAGAAAAGAGAAGAGGAAAATCCCAAAGATGAAAGATGAAACCAAATCAAACTACGCGCCACTCAGATGCTACACCACCGACTCACGCTCAAGCTCACATGCCCACCGGAAACAGAGGAGAGGAGAGGAGAGGAGAGGAGAGGAGAGGAGAGGAGAGGACAGGACCAACCCCAGCCAGGGATCTGCAGGACGGGGCACAAGGACCTGGCCACTGCAGGTCCTGAGGGGCCCGGGAACATCCACCAGAGAGAGGAACCCTCGGTCCTGGAACAGCAGGCTGTAAAATGTCTATGAAAACAGAAATCAATGACCTGCAGAGCTCATCAACTATTTTATACCAAAAGAACACAAACAACGTATCAGATGTTGAAACTGATTTCATGGAAAATATGAACTCATTCTGACTTTGATGGCAGCAGAACATCTGAGAAAAGCTGGAACGCGGGATGTTTACCGTTGTGTAGCATCCTCTCTTATTTTAGCAGGTGCCTTTAAACATGTGGGAAATGAGAGCAGCTGCCGGAGCTTCAGGAGAGGAATGTTGCCTCTCCTCGTCTGCTGCAGGATCCTGGAGCCGCTGGTAGATCCAGCAGTCTGAGAGCCATCTGGCAAGGCTTGCACATCTGCAGTCATTCCAGGTGTTCCAGCTGCTACAGACACTGCTGCAACCCCTGACCACCAGAGATGCTCTGAACTAAGCTGATAACAAGCTGGATGGTTCCTGTCCTCCGTCGTCTGCAGGACAAGGCGTCCATGGTGTCCAGAAATGAGTAGAAATGTTGGTTGACCCGACTCAGAACATCTGAAACCAGCGTTGGTCCAGAGAAGACGTCAGTGTTGATGTTTCTACCAGGACCTGAAGACCACCAGGTCCAGTTTAGACATCCAGCCTTGTCCCCGGAACACAGGGATTCCTCCAGATCCTCTGGATATTCTAAGTCTTCCCTCGTTCTATGTTGAGGAACTAAACTAAAAAGTATACTTAAGTTCGGCACACTTTTGAGTAAATATCAGTAGTGTGCATTAATTTGGACGTACTATTAAGAGCGCACACATCACTTCCTGCCGTTGGGAGGAAGTGACGCGTCACACCAGCAGTAACAGCACCGCTTATTTATCCTAGACAAGATGACATTATATAATATTATTAAATACGAATATTATAATATTAATATTATATAATAATATTATCATACTTAATATTATACTTATGACATATACGTATCACTTAGCAACCAAACGGCGCTGCATTGCATTATGGGAAGTTTCTGCTCGGCTAGTGTCCATCAATCCACACTAATACATTTCTCCAGAATGAGTATGGATAGTACATACCATTGAGTACGTACTAATGTTTCGGATGCACTAAAAAATCTCGCATACTCATTTTGCATACTCATTAGGGTGGAAGGATGTGATTTCGGACGCAGCCCCTGAAACTGTTTCCAGCCTCTCAGGACAGTTTCAGGGAGACTCTGGCCCTCTGAGATGCTCCTCCGGGTTCATGAGGCCCTGCTTCCCAGCCCGGCTGGAGCCGGGCTCGTACATGGAACCAGCACCTCCCAGCAGAGCTGCTGCTGCCAGAACTAAAGCCCAACTTCTCTCCCAGCTGGCAGGAGTGTGCGACGTGCTGGTGGAGAACTACCTACCAGGGAAGCTGCACCAGCTGGGGTTAGGATACGAGCAACTGAGCACAATCAACCCCCGCCTCATTTTCTGCTCCATCTCAGGTACCCACTCACCTCAGCACCCACCTTTCATTTGTTTCTGTTCATCTTTACACACTTTTGGCGCTTTTCCACCAGCACCTACTCAGCTCTGCTCATCTCAACTCGGCCTGGTTTCTTTTCCATAACAATCCAGCACCTGGGGCAGAAGTAGGAGGTTGGAGAAGCTGCTGTGACGTATTTGATTGTGTATCTAAAGGAAGAAGACAACAACACTAAAGATGTAGAACCTGGAGGAGATGATATATGTGCTGCTGGGTCTGTGGCTTGTGTTCCATATCAAGTTAAAAAATTAGAGTGAGAGAAGCTTCAAGCGGTGACGCTTTTTAATTTTTTGTTAGTTTGTCTCAGCGCTGCTGAAAAGTCAGCTGGAGCCGTGAGCAGCTATGAAGCTAATTCTCTCCTCAGCACCAGGTTTATGAACATCTGACCCTCAGAGTTGGATCATGAAACAGACTTTTGCTGCCATTGCTGGTCGGATAAAATAAACAAGAATCCGTCAGAGTCTCTTTCTCTGATGTCACATCCTGACTCAGACGTCTGACTCCAACTGGTGGCCTGTAGTGTGATGATGTCAGATACAGCCGACTCAGCCGCTTAGAACCTCGGCAGAATAGTTACAGAAAAGTATCTACTCTGCACATTAGACCCCTAGTGGAAAGACTCAAAACCGAGTGGAGGAGAGCCGAGTCGGGCTGAGTAGGTGCTAGTGGAAAAGCGCCATTAGTCTTCCATTTGTCCTCCCCACGGCCGCCCTAAACTCCACCCTAAACTCCACCCTGATACACACAACCAGACTGCCCAAACTAACCCTTGAACGGGTGTATGTATATTTGTATGTGATTTGCTGAGCCCGGTGTTCCAGCGATATGAAATGATGATTACCTGGGAGTGATGTCCTGTGAACGCCTCCGTGTTTAACACTGCGGGGAATTTATCATTAGACTTGTTTATTCTCCATTTTCAGATTTCGTTCCACTTTGTCATGTGTTCCCAAACAACAGCAGGACTCCAAACAGCTGTCAGAGATTATAAATGGCTGACGGTGTTTAATGTGGAGCTGCAGAGCATCCAGTGCGCTTTCATCCGTTCAGCCTGATCTGATTCTAACGAGTAGAACGTGAGAGCTGGCTTTTGTTTACACGTGGCTCTTTGTGGACCGTCGGTGAACTGGAAATGTTTGTGACCGTCTCCACAGACTGACGCAAAACCAATGATTTGTATTGTGTGAGCAGGAACGTTCCAAACAATCGTTCAGCCTTTATTTAAACTCAGGACTACCGTAAATCTACAACAGTACTCCACCGCTCTTCATATTAGCAGTAAGTTACGGCTAAACTGGCTTCCCTCCCGTGTAAAGGGAAGCCAGTTAATGCTGTTCTGCATCAGCAGGAGCTGTATAAGCGTCTGACAAACGGGACCACCGGTGGCTGGACGGCTCATGATCTTTGTTTAAATTCAATTCAATTCAATTCAATTTTATTTTATATAGCGTCTAATACAACAAAATTTGTCTCCAGACGCTTTCCAGAGACCCAGAACATGAACATAAACCCCCGAGCAATTATTACATAAACAATGGCAGGTAAAAACTCCCCTAGTGGGAGAAAAACCTGGACCAGGACCTGGATCATAAGGGGGGACCCTCCTGCTGAAGGCCAGACTGGGGGTCGGAGACGTCAGCAGCACACAGCAGGCAGGTGGAAGCAGCAACAGGATGACCAGGGGTAGGGACCGCAGGCAGGTGGAAGCAGCAACGAGATGACCTGGGGTGGGGACCGCAGGCAGGTGGAAGCAGCAACGGGAAGACCGGGGATGGGGACCGCAGGCAGGTGGAAGCAGCAGCGGGATGACCGGGGGTGGGGACTGCAGGCAGGTGGAAGCAGCAACGGGATGACCGAGGGTGGGGACCACAGGCCAGCACGCAGCTCCTGAAGCTCCGGCCCAATCATCAAGCCCCAGGTTAGGTTCAGGGTCGGGGAAAGGTTGAGAAGGGGCAGGGCCAGGGAGAGGAGTCTTGACGAAAAAACCTCTCCCCTGCCTGACCGGGCCGTTACCCTGCCTCTCTCACTCCCACGCAGAATGCAGAAATATACATGTGAAGTGCTGCTCTGGAAGACCCTTAGGTACCTAGTTAGGTACGTTAGCCAGGGTATGTTGGTTAGGAAGGCTAGGTAAGTTCAGTACCTAGTTAGGAAGTTTAGGTAAGTTGGTTAGAAAGGTTAGGTAAGTTGGGTAGGTTAGATAAGTTAAGGCAAGGCAAGTTTATTTGTATAGCACAATTCAATAATAAAATGATAAGAAAAGAGGTAAAATAATAAAAAGCACAAGTTGTTAAAAAGTAAGGGCAGTAGAGTACAGCAGGTACATCTCATTCTTACAACTGACGAGAATTACGTTTTTATACAGTCAAAACGTACAAAGACCGGGTCAAATACAGTATTACAAAAGTAATCTGTGCCCATTCATGCGGTGAATCAAACCAATTTGACAATTCTATGTCACAATGCCTGCATTCAGGGCTTAAGAAGGTTAGATAGGTTAAGAACTCTAAGTAAGTTAGGTAGAAAGGTTAGGTAGGTTACTCCACGTGTTGGTGTGGATGGAGGTAATGTCCTACCAGTGTTGTGCATGAACGAGTTCAAATGAACACTGAACACGTTCATTTCTGTGAGAACGTTGAACTGAACGCAACATATTTGCAAATAAAGAACTTGAACGTGAACTTGTTCATTCTGCAGATCACAAACTGGAATTTGAACTGTTCAGATTATGTGAGTTTCAGCTTCACTGTTTAGGTCCAATTATTACGGAATAATCCTCCTCATTTCACCAGCAGACACATTTAAAATACTCCACGAGCCCGGTGCAGTTTTTATGAATGAAGGCTGATTTATGGTTCTGCGTTAAATCGACGGCGTAGGCTAGGCGTTGGTGTAACGCGGAACCATAAATCAACCTTGACAGGTGAAGAGAGACGTTGCAGAAGCAGCGTCAGCGAGCCGTCAGATGATGATCCTCTTATCGTTATCTGCAGGAATTTTACACATCGTCTCCCAAAGAGTCCGACGCTAAAAATCTAACCTTTCTGTAAAAATGATGTCCACCTGCGCTGAGAAAACAAGTCTGAGCATCTGTCTCGTCAACTTCACATTTGAAGCGTCATGTGGAGTTAAAGCATCCGTCCAGTGGGAGGAAATATCTGCAAGTCCTTGACAATCAAAAAAGTTCCCAGAAAGACCAAGACCCAACAGCCCCAAACGACCCCAGTCACTGCTGCTCCTTCAGGGGGTTGATTTACCTGCAACATCCATCCATCCATCCATCCATCCATCCATCCATCAATCCATCCATCCATCCATCCATCCATCCATCCATCCATCCATCCATCCATCCATCCATCCATCCATCCATCCATCCATCCATCCATCCATCCATCCATCCATCCATCCATCCATCCATCCATCCATCCATCCATCCATCCATCGTCCGCCGCTTATCCGTTCCCGGGTCGCAGGGGCAGCAGCCTCAGCAGGGATGCCCAGACTTCCTTCACCCCAGACACTTCCTCCAGCACTTCCTCCATCTCTTCCTCCAGCTCTTCCTCCAGCTCTTCCTCCAGCTCTTCCAAGGGGAGTCCGAGGCGTTCCCAGGCCAGCCGAGAGACATAGTCTCTCCAGCGTGTCCTGGGTCTTTCCCGGGGTCTCCTCCCGGTGGGACATGCCTGGAACACCTCCCTAGGGAGGAGGGACATGCCTGGAACACCTCCCTAGGGAGGAGGGACATGCCTGAAACACCTCCCTAGGGAGGAGCGACATGCCTGGAACTCCTCCCTAGGGAGGAAGGACATGCCTGGAACTCCTCCCTAGGGAGGAGGGACATGCCTGGAACACCTCCCTAGGGAGGCATCCAGGAGGATCCGGTACAGATGTCCAAGCCACCTCAGCTGACTCCTCTCAATGTGAAGGAGCAGTGGCTCGACTCCGAGCTCCTCCCGGGTGACCGAACTCCTGACCCCATCTCTAAGGGAGCGTGCAGCCACCCTGCAGAGGAAACTCATCTCTAAGGGAGCGTCCAGCCACCCTGTGGAGGAAACTCATCTCTAAGGGAGCGTCCAGCCACCCTGCAGAGGAAACTCATCTCTAAGGGAGCGTCCAGCCACCCTGCGGAGGAAACTCATCTCTAAGGGAGCGTCCAGCCACCCTGCAGAGGAAACTCATCTCTAAGGGAGCGTCCAGCCACCCTGCGGAGGAAACTCATCTCTAAGGGAGCGTCCAGCCACCCTGCGGAGCTCAGAACTCATCTCGGCCGCTTGTATCCGCGATCTTGTCCTTTCGGTCACTACCCAAAGTTCATGACCATAGGTGAGGGTAGGTGCGTAGATTGACCGGTAAATCGAGAGTTTCGCCTTTCGGCTCCTTCTTGACCATGAAGGTCCGGTACATCGACCGCATAACTGCGGACGCTGCAACAGGTAGACAAACTGATAATGGACTACATTGTTGGAGATTTACAGCCTCAGTAAAGTTGAAAGCCACCAGGACGATACATGATTGTTTACAGCAGGGTCTCCGACCCTGGTCCTCTGGACCCCTGTCCCTCATGTTTTAGATGTTTCCTGCATCATCACACCTGATTCTAATTAATGTCCGTCATCAGCTTGTCCAGGTCTTCAAGTCTGTTAATGAAAGTCATTTATATCAGAGTTCTGAGGGGAAATATCTAAAACATTAAGGACAGGGATCCTGAGGACCAGGGTTGGAGACCACTGGTATACGGTGAACAGTTTTAGGATAGGGGGGCGTTTCATTCGTACTTCTCACCTAAAAATATTGAAATGAACTGAATTTGAACTAGTTTAAAATGAAAATGGTGAACTATGAACATGAACGTGAACTATGTGAACTGAACTTTGAACTAGTTCATGAGAAGTAAGAACTCGCACAACACTGCGTCCTACTAGTGCTAACATTTCCTCCAGCTTTCTGTATTTCTAAGTAAATGTGATGGAGACGGCAGCGAACTGTCTTCAAGGGAGTTCATACAGTCTGGGCTATTATCACCTGACAGCATTTGTCGGAATGTTTTCCACTTGCTGAAACGAGCTGAGGGTCTGCTTTCTGCAGGAAGTGGGCCTGGTTGTTTAGTCAACGCGGCAGACTCAACACACAGCTGGAATGTAGTTTTCCTGGAAGAGCAGCAATGATTCCCCGCTGTGTTTGCTCTCAGGTCAAAGCAGCGGGGCGGTAACGTGTGTGTGTGTGTGTGTGTGTGTGTGTGTGTGTGTGTGTGTGTGTGTGTGTGTGTGTGTGTGTGTGTGTGTGTGTGTGTGTGTGTGTGTGTGTGTGTGTGTGTGTGTGTGTGTGTGTGTGTGTGTGTGTGTGTGTGTGTGTGTGTGTGTGTGTGTGTGTGTGTGTGTGTGTGTGTGTGTGTGTGTGTGTGTGTGTGTGTGTGTGTGTGTGTGTGTGTGTGTGTGCAGGCTACGGACAGACCGGTCCTCACGCCCAGAGTCCAGGCTACGACTCCATCGCCTCGGCCGTGTCAGGGATGATGCACATCACTGGACCGGAGGTCAGAGTCTCCTCGTATCTGTGATCTGAAGACATGCTGCCCTCACGCTTTCACAGCAGGATCCGCGTTGGTCTCACTCCACCATGTTGTCACCATATAGTGTAGCCCAGGGCTGGGGATCCATTCAAATGTCAAGAATCCATTCCATTACGAGTCTTAAGGTTCAGAATCGATTATCAAGATTTGATTCGATTCGATTCCGATATCAATTTGGGTTAGTGTGGCAGAATTAGCAAACAGATCCAGGGCAGCAAACAGAGACGTATGAAATCAGTTTAATTTTTTCCCACATTCCATTTTAATTTTTTCCATTTTTGGTCTATTTTGTTTTTTAAAGGAGCTTGAGGCAGGATTGAGGCAGGATTTATGAAAAAAATTCGTATACGTTTTAAGTTTTCTAGTAATAATGTCAGATGAAGCGTTCCAAACCCAAAAGAATGAGCCCTCTAGTGTATCTCTCCTTTGCCTTGAACAGGCTGTGTGCTGCCAAATGTGCTGCAATTCCGGGCCGGAATTTCCCACGCTGTCCTGTGGATGTGACGTGCCGGCTTCACTGTTGGCTGCAGTACCCCCAACGGCCGTCGTGGTGAAGGGTGGCGCTAATGAGTCTCATTTCTTAAAAGGAGCCTCATGCTCCTTTTAATTTTTGAGAATTTTCAAAGTAATTTCCCATGCGAGGTAGGATAACAATGAAGAAAATATATATATATATATATATATATATATATATATATATATATATATATATATATATATATATATATATATATATATATATATATATATATATATATTTCAAACAATATTCAAGAGCATCGACATTTCAAACATATAACACGTAACAGTATAGAATTTATGAAAAGAGGATGCTCAGCAATTCTAATGTGCACTGAATCCACCCCCCCACCCCTCACCCACCCAATGACTGCACTGATCTCCCGCCCTCACCCACCCTCCTCCTTTCCTGTCTTGACAAAATACATTCAACAGTTATCAGACTTAACTTAAATACTACATGAAACACAATCTTTATATGAAAAAACAAAACAAGCACCAACAAAAAATAGAAAAAACACAAAAATACACATTACAATGACAAAAGCGAATGTGCTTTCTGCACTGCCTTAGATAACGCATGTGTCTTTTGCTGCGCCGTGTAATCGCAGTCGCCAGTTCCAAAGACAGAACATCCAAAAATAATGAAAACCAGTGACATATATTCAAAACATTTGGAGTTTTCCATCTCATGACTAGAATTTTCTTAGCTGCTGTTAGTCCACAAAATAATATTTTCTTCTCAATTCTATTTAGAGTGATAGACGAGTCATCGTTTAACAGTATAATATTAGGAATACAAGGTCTATGAAGGTCAACTATCTCAGATAACTTATCTACAACTTGCCGCCAAAAGGAGTTAACACCTGGACATTCCCACATCATACGCGTTTATGTACCAGTTACATTCAAAGAACAGAAAGAACAGACTGGGCTTGTGGCTATTCTAAGTTGACAGCATTTTCTTGGTGATAAATAAAATCTATGGATAACTTTGTATTATACAAAGTTATATACATTAAAGAAAGATGTTAAAGAATGGTTTCTCTTTGATGTGAACTTCCTGGTCATTTCCTGTTCATAGATACATTTCTCTTCATACTAAACCAAATACTATACCATACTATACCATACTATACCAAATGCAAAACTCAGGACTGGTCAAGTGAATGCAGCCTGGAGATTGAGAGCAGGAGGCTGATCTGGGTCTGTGATGTCACAGAACCTGCAGATCTGGACAGCTCACTGAAGGACTGGTCTTCAGAGTGTCACTGGCAACCTTCCTTCAGTCCCGCTGTTTCTGGTGCAGGACGGAGAGCCGGTCCGGCCGGGCGTTGCCATGACGGACCTGGCGACAGGGCTGTACGCGCACGGATCCATCCTGGCCGCCCTGCTCCAGCGACACCGGACCGGGAGAGGGGTTCACATCGACTGCAACCTGCTGTCTTCACAGGTACGATCACACCTGGGGCCGAGCTGCTACGTGTCTGGTCCTCTCCCATCAGAGAGGCTCGTCAGGTCCGGCCCAGACCAACACTTACCCTGCGTTCACACTGAAAGCGTCACAAATCTCCTGACACCAGCATCTCGCTGAAAGCTTCATGTACTGTCGACGCCTGCAGTGGGCGGGGCTAAAGCTGCAGTGGGCGGGGCTAAAGCTGCGCTGCAGAACTGGAGGGAACAGTACATATAGCCTACACATATCTATATATAGCTGCACATCTTCAGTTTCCTATTTCACCATAGATCACACTTTGGGAAGCCTTCTTTATATTTCAGTGTTATTTCCGCGTAGATAAGAGTGAGTTTGATGCTCCTTAACAAGTTTGGTCCTGGATCAACATCAACCGCTAGCGAGCCCATGCTCCCGGTGAACCATAAATCAGCCTGAAGCTGATTTATGGTTCCACGTTACACCAACGCAGAGCCGACGGCGTAGGGTTTGCGACGAACCCTACGCCGTCGATTTAACACGGAATCATAATTCAGGCGAAGCTGCAGTCTGTCTGAGTGAACACTGACACACCGGGTCGGAGCGGATTTGATCATATTGTTTAAACTGTGTTTTGTGATTAATAAGAACGGTTTTATAATTATTTTGCGTTGGATCAATGTAGTAAATAAAATCGTTGGGACCATCCAGCTCCTCAACCATCAGTTACGTGTTTCACATGAGCAGTTCAGGTAAAAACTGCAGTCAGATCAGCAAAAATGTCAGTTTACTGGATGAAATATATGAATTCCTGATAAAATAAGTGTGTTAGTGACAGCTATGGTCATGTACGCATGTGAATGAGTGTACGTTTGTGTGAACATGAAAGTACAATCTGCATTGAGGGTTCTCGCTTCAGGAAAAGAGTGAGTTTGATGCTCCTTAACAAGGTTGGAATGATATATATTAATTCCTGATAAAATTAGTTTGTTTTTCTGTTTGACTGTACAGTCCTGTTTTAATGATAAAAAACTAATAAAAAGACTTTGATTAGTTTGTTAGTCAACAGCTATGCATTGAGGTTCTTGCTTCGGGAATCCCGGTCTGTGATTGGACGCTGCCTCGCCGTCGCCGCTGCTCATTTGGATAAAGTTGAGATTTTTCAACTTCAAATTGACGCTGTGGAGGCCTCCAACGCCTCCAACGCCTCCAACGCCTCCCTGGCCTCCGTGGCCTCTCGCAGCGCTTTCATAGACAATGAATGGCAGCCGCACACCCGTGACGCCCGTGACGCTTTCAGTGTGGATCCAGCATTACTATTGTCGTACATGTATTGATCAGGGCCCTGTCGTGCCGGGACGATCCGCCCAGCGCTGCTGACGCGGGATGTGCGCTGGCATTTGTGCAGCAGGGAGAGGTTACGTGCAGCAGCTCATCCTCGCCAGCCGTGGTCTGGGCTGGTTTCAGCAGGTCGCTGGCCTCGTAAACCTCGGAGAGCTTTTCAGAGACATGCTGCTTTGATCACTGCTGTGGTCACATGGGGGGAAACCGTCCCCTCGGTGTCCAAGAAGACGCAGGACAAGCGTTTCTTAACTCATCTGCCGTCCGTTAGGTGAACTCGTAATGAACATTTGTTTCTATTCTGCTCCTAACAAACACGGTTATGCTTCAGGCTGAAAGAAATGAATCCCACCCTCACGGAGACAAAAAACAAAAGCCTAAAAGCTTCTGCTTTGTACAAGACTGTTTCCTGCATGCTGGTTCTCCTTGCGGTGTTCAGGTCTGCTTGTAAATCACACTGCTGAGGCTGAGAGTCTGATTCTGTCCAAACCTCGGGGCGGAGAGAACAACTTCAACCAGTAACAGACCCAGAAACCCTGGCACTCACACAAGCCAGAGATTCATCCGGAAAAGCTTGTCCTCTCTACATGTACCGATCAATATTTCTCAGCCAGTTTAAACGTGTTATCCTAAAGCCCCGCGGGAGCCGCAGCTGCTTTTAGAGCGCTGTGTTCTGCCTCTCGTGTCGTCGTTTGTCACTGCTGTGGTCTTTGTGAGGCTCCAGAGAGGGACTCCAGCGGAGTTTCAGGTCCAACAGTCAGAGCCCTCTCTTCTGTTGAGTAAGGGGGAATCAGAAGTTCAGGGAGGGTCATGAGCAGTACTGGAGTTGAGGGGGGATGAGGGGGATGAGGGGGATGACATCCCCCCTGAAATAAAAATGGCCATTAATGCAAACCATTAAATATCACATTTTTTGCCAAGCCTGGCTTGGTGCAAAATTTGGTGACTTTTGGGGCACGCTAAGGGGGGCAAAAAGGCCCTCATTTCGTCGGAAAAAAAAAAACGAAAAAAAAAAAAAAAGTCCTACAGATACAATAGGGCCTTCGCACTGTAAGTGCTCGGGCCCTAATTATAAAAACATTACAATAAATAGGTAAATAAATAAAACTAATACCTCTAAAAAAAGGTTAAACAGAATAAAACTATAAAAGTTGATGCTACATAAAAGCCAGACGAGATGAGTTTTTAGTCTACGTTTATTAGTGGCTAAAGGCAGCAAATGTTTTAGTTCTACTCTGTGAAACAGCTAAAAAGGAAGAGCCAGAGGATCTGAGTTCCTTCCTGGTTCATAGAACAAAAATGTAGCGCTTTATAAACTAATAAAAGAACTTTAAAATCAACAGGAGAAGTAACAGGTAGCCAGTGTAAGGATTTAAAAATGGGCCTAATGTGTGCTCTAGGCTCCACACGCCTGGAACAAACTCCCAGAACCCACCTGTTCTCAGCTGGATCTGAATAAATATCCAAACCTGCAGTTTTAGTTTGAAACTTTAGTTTAGAAACTTTAGAAACTCGCCCAAAACGCCTATCCAAGTTCTACCCAAACTAAATGTAAAGCTGCTCTTCAGCCGTTTGAAGTAGATGGATGGTTCTGGTAACTTTTGAAAGGTAACACTCTGAAGTTCTTCAGAATCACTGTAACTGCTACTATAATTCAGTAATCTCAGTTTGAAATAAAAGGTTTTTATTTCAGCCGGAAATTTGTTTTGTAATCAGATCTGCAGATTAGTGAATCTGTGTCTTATTAGCTGGAAAACACAATGAGACCACAGCATGAAGCCTTATCTAGTGCAATTTCAAATTTGTAGTATTTTACACATGTTTTTGTAAGACTATGTCTTACAAAGACTTTTATTATCATTATTAGACATTATATTATGTCCCATGGGCATAACTCCCGAATCTTTCAACATACAGTCATAATTTCGATCTCTAATGAAAGCTGACACTTAGGGCCCGATTTACTAAGATCCTAAATAAAGAGTACTAAATTGCGTGTGCACTGAAAAAGTTTGCGCGTGCCGTACCGTACCGCGACCCTATACGCCGCCGGCTACGCCGTCGATTTAACGCAGAACCATAATTCAGGCAAAGCTGCAGTCTCTGCGCTGATCCTGACACAGCGGGTCGGAGTGGATTTGGTCATGATGTTTAACCTGTGTTTTGTGATTAATAAGCACGGGTTTTAATTAAATGTAATTTACGAAGGATGATTTCACATTCAACGATAAGTAATCAATAAAATACAAAGTTTTGGCACAAAGGCTTGGCCTGCTTGTGGGCGAGTGGAGGGGGGCACAATAAGAGAAGGTGGCAAGATATAAGGCGAAGAACTAAAGAAAAAGTGGCCTTTAATAAAACTTGTGCAACCATTTTTAAAATAGCATGCAGCAGAATAAAGACTCTCTCTCTGTGTATGTTTTAACACACGCAAACCTATAGTAAATCAGGCCCTTAGAGGTATCCTATCATATATCCAGATTCACTATAAATATTGCTGAACTATATATAAATACATATAAATAGTCAAAACACGGACGCGCATCTGATCAGAGCGGCGATTCTCACATTCAGATTGAATTTCCCGCTGTAGGATTTATCTCGACCCCCTGAAGCGTCATATCGTTGTTTTCAGTCACCAGGGCGATTGCTGCAAGGTTTTTTTCATGACAAAAGCCGGACGTGCGCGTCATTTCCATACATGTGCTCATTCGCTAAGAGGTCGGTGGAGGCGACAGGGAAGCTCCTGTATGGTCGGATGAGCTGTCAATCAAAAGGACAGGGCAGCTCCTGATTGGTCGGATGAGCTGTCAATCAAAAGGAGTAGGTGCAGGCTCCATTTTGACACCGCGGTGTCCCGTCTGCAGACGTGCAGAACGGAGTTACAGACGTAAACATGTGAACATGTGGTCCTCCGATGATGGTCACGATGAAGTGGCTGTTTGTGGATGTTTACTGGTATAATAATGCATTTTGGACTAAATACTTTACTGGATGGGATCTACTGGACCTTTTTGACTGTAACCAAACCATTTTTGTGGGAATATTTTCCTGGAGGTGATTTATGAGGCTTCATCGGTAAGTTGCGTCATCTGCGCAAATCTTTGTTCGTTTGTTTGTAGTGTCGATATGTACCAGCTGCTATGATTATATCCTGAACTGGCTATATAGCTGGAATCACAAGAATCTTAGCTTTCTAAGCAAGATTTGTAAGGTTTGTACACGATTTGTAAGATTTGTAAATTACCTAGTTTTGTAAATTTTGGACTGAGTGTGCACTGAATATGGGCTGGACGGCTTGGACAGGTTATCTCTTGGTCTTTTTTCTTTCTGTTTACATTTTAAATCATGCTTTTTATTTATGTTTCAATGAGTCTGTAGAATCACCTTGTTGAATTGTACAATACAAGTAAACTCCACCACCTATCTGTGGTATCATGGGTGGAGGATAGATGGAGTTAAGAAGGCTCAATATGGATGACAGATGCATGATAGATGGAGGATAGATGGAGGATAGGTGGAGGATAGATGGATGATAGATTGAGGAGAGATGGAGGATAGGTGGATGATAGGTGGAGGATAGATTCAATTCAATTTTATTTATTTAGCGTCTAATACAACAAAAGTTGTCTCCAGACACTTTCCAGAGACCCAGAACATGAACCCCCGAGCAATTATTACATAAACAATGGCAGGTAAAAACTCCCCTAGTGGGAGAAAAGTCTTAAGCCAAACAGTGGCAAGAAAAACTCCCCTTTAGGAGGAAGAAACCTGGACCAGGACCTGGATCATAAGGGGGGAAGAAACCTGGACCAGGACCTGGATCATAAGGGGGTAGAAACCTGGACCAGGACCTGGATCATAAGGGGGGACCCTCCTGCCGAAGGCCAGACTGGGGGGTCGGGGACGTCAGCAGCACACAGCAGGCAGGTGGAAGCAGCAGCGGGATGACCGGGGGTGGGGACCGCAGGCAGGTGGAAGCAGCAGCGGGATGACCGGGGGTGGGGACCGCAGGCAGGTGGAAGCAGCAACAGGATGACCGGGGGTGGGGACCATAGGCAGGTGGAAGCAGCAGCGGGATGACTGGGGGTGGGGACCGCAGGCAGGTGGAAGCAGCAGCGGGATGACCGGGGGTGGCGACCACAGGCCAGCACACAGCTCCCGATGGCTCCGGCCCAATCAGCAAGCCCCAGGTTAGGTTCAGGGTCGGGGAAAGGTTGAGAAGGGGCAGGGCCAGGGAGAGGAGTCTTGACGGACAAACCTCTCCCCCGCCTGACCAGGCCGTTACCCTGCCCCTCTCACTCCCAAGCTGCAGGTTCCGGTGTTGTGCATTCAGAGATGCTCTTCGCCTCCAGCAGAGGATGCTGCACCATGTACAAAAGAGAAAAAAGAAAAGGGGGGCCAGCACAAGAAACTACCGGAGCGATGGACAAAAATGATGGCTATGAGATACTTATAATAAATAAAAATGGAAATGGAGAAGAGAGGAAGGGAAGAGAAGAAGGGTGAGAGGCACCGCCCAGTGGATCATGTCGGTGTCCCCCTGCAGCATAGGCCTATAGCAGCATATCTACCGCAAAGCTATGTTTGAGACTAACTATTATAGTCTTGTTCTATAGCTGCAACTATGACTACTGACTCTAACACACTAGAGTTTACACTAACTAGAGATTTACCAACACCAGCTAGAGGTTTACTAAACACTAACTACAGGCTTTACTAAACAGAAATGTTTTAAGTTTGGTTTTAAAGGTGGAGGTGGTGTCAGCCTCCTTAACCCAGATTGGAAGTTGGTTCCATAGTAGTGGTGCCTGATAGCAGAACGCCCGCTCTCCAAATCTACATTTAGATACTCTAGGAACTACGAGTAAACCTGCACTCTGAGAACGGAGAGCTCTGCCAGGAACATAAGGCACTATCAAATCTTGTAAATAATGCGGAGCTAATCCGTTCTGGGCTTTATACGCAAGTAATACAATTTTAAATTGGATTCTGAATTTTACGGGTAACCAATGAAGCGACGCTAACACTGGAGAGACGTGGTCTCTCCTTCTAATTCCTGTCAGTACTCGCGCTGCTGCATTTTGGATCAGCTGGAGCCGATTCAGCAAATTACTTGGACATCCTGCTAATAACACATTACAGTAATCTAGTCTAGAAGATACAAACGCATGAACTAGTTTTTCTGCATCCCTCTACGAGAGGCTTTTCCTAATTTTTGCAATATTATGGAGATGGAAAAATGCTATTTTACAAACCTGATTAACATATGCTCGAACATGGTGTTCGTTATGGACAGACTGTGGCTAGCACAGAAGTCCAATAACAGAACACCGCTCGGGTTCAGATCGGGGAGGCCGTTCCTCCCAATCACACCTCTCCAGGTAACACTGTCATTGCCCACGTGAGCGTTGAAGTCCCCCAACAGAACGATGGAGTCCCCAGTTGGGGCACTTTCCAGCACCCCTCCCAGGGCCTCCAGGAAGGCCGGGTACTCTGCACTGCCGTTCGGCCCGTAGGCCGAAACGACAGTGAGAGACCTATCCCCGACCCGAAGGCGCAGGGAAGCGACCCTCTCGCCGCCTCTCACCATGGGCAACTCCAGAGTGGAAGAGAGTCCAACCTCTCTCAAGGAGTTGGGTTCCAGAGCCCAGGCTGTGCGTGGAGGTGAGCCCGACTATCTCTAGTCGATACCTCTCAGCCTCCCGCACAAGCTCAGGCTCCTTCCCCCCCAGCGAGGTGACATTCCATGTCCCTAAAGCCAGAGTCGTCGTCCAGGGATTGGGTCGCCGGGGCCCCCGCCCACGGCTGCCACCCAAATCACACGGCACCTTCCCCTTATGAACCCTCCCGCGGGTGGTGGGCCTACGGGAGGGCGGGCCCACGTCGCTCTTTCGGGCTGCGCCCGGCCGGGTCCCGTGGGCCAAGACCCGGCCACCAGACGCTCGCCTGCGAGCCCCGACCCCAGGCCTGGCTCCAGGGTGGGGCCCCGGTAACGCCAGTCCGGGCGACGTAAACTTCCTTGCTCTTGTCTTCTTCATAAGGGGCTTTGAACCGCTCTTTGTCTGACCCGTCACCTAGGACCTGTTTGCCTTGGGAGACCCTACCAGGGGCATTAAGCCCCGGACAACATAGCTCCTAGGATCATTCGAGCATAAGGGTGTCCATCAGTGCACGTGGCACCAGGACACCCTAGGCCGGAGGTCAGTGATCGACTTTGTTGTCGTTTCATCTGACCTCCGGCCGTATGTCTTGGACACTCGGGTGAAGAGAGGGGCTGAGCTGTCAACTGATCACCACCTGGTGGTGAGTTGGATCCGCTGGCAGGGGAGGAAGCTGGTCAGACCTGGAAGACCCAAGCGTATCGTGAGGGTCTGCTGGGAACGTCTGGCAGATTCCCCTGTCAGGGGGGTCTTCAACTCCCACCTCCGGGAGAGCTTTGACCGGATTCCGAGGGAGGCCGGAGACATTGAGTCCGAATGGACCATGTTCTCCACTTCCATTGTTGACGCGGCCGTCCGTAGCTGCGGCCGTAAGGTCTCCGGCGCCTGTCGTGGCGGCAATCCCCGAACCCGGTGGTGGACACCGGAAGTAAGGGATGCCGTCAAGCTGAAGAAGGAGTCCTACCGAGCCTGGCTAGCTCGGCGGACTCCCGAGGCAGCTGACGGGTACCGGCAGGCCAAGCGGGCTGCGGCCCGGGCGGTCGCGGAAGCAAAAACTCGGGTCTGGGAAAAGTTCGGGGAGGCCATGGAGGAGGACTACCGGTCGGCCTCGAGGAAATTCTGGCAAACCATCCGGCGCCTCAGGAGGGGGAAGCAGTGCTCCGCCAACACTGTTTACAGTGGAGGAGGGGAGCTGTTGACCTCGACTGGGGACATCGTCGGGCGGTGGAAGGAATACTTCGAGGATCTCCTCAATCCCGCTGACACGCCTTCCGTCGAGGAAGCAGAGGCTGAGGATTCAGAGGTTGATTCATTCATTACCCAAGCTGAAGTCACTGAGGTAGTTCGGAAGCTCCTCAGTGGCAAGGCACCGGGGGTGGATGAGATCCGCCCTGAGTACCTCAAGTCTCTGGATGTTGCGGGGCTGTCGTGGCTGACACGCCTCTGCAGCATCGCGTGGCAGTCGGGGACAGTGCCTATGGACTGGCAGACCGGGGTGGTGGTCCCTCTCTTCAAAAAGGGGGACCGGAGGGTGTGTTCCAACTACCGGGGAATCACACTCCTCAGCCTCCCGGGGAAAGTCTATTCCAGGGTGCTGGAGAGGAGAATTCGGCCGATAGTCGAACCTCGGATTCAAGAGGAACAATGCGGTTTTCGCCCTGGCCGTGGAACGCTGGACCAGCTCTACACCCTCCGCAGGGTGCTCGAGGGCGCATGGGAGTTTGCCCAACCAGTCCACATGTGTTTTGTGGACTTGGAGAAGGCTTTCGACCGTGTCCCACGTGGCATCCTGTGGGGGGTGCTCCGAGAGTATGGGGTCGGAGGCCCTCTGCTGAGGGCTGTACGGTCCCTGTATGACCGGAGCAGGAGCTTGGTTCGCATTGCCGGCAGTAAGTCAGACCTGTTCCCGGTGCGTGTTGGACTCCGGCAGGGCTGCCCTTTGTCACCGGTTCTGTTCATTATTTTTATGGACAGAATTTCTAGGCGCAGCCAGGGGCCGGAGGGGGTACGGTTCGGGAGCCACTTGATTTCATCTCTGCTTTTTGCAGATGATGTGGTCTTGTTGGCTCCCTCGAGCCAGGACCTTCAGCATGCACTGGGGCGGTTTGCAGCCGAGTGTGAAGCGGCTGGGATGAGAATCAGCACCTCTAAGTCTGAGGCCATGGTTCTCGACCGGAAAAAGGTGGCTTGCACCCTCCAGGTCGGGGGAGAGTTCCTGCCTCAGGTGGAGGAGTTTAAGTATCTTGGGGTCTTGTTCACGAGTGAGGGGAGAACGGAGCGCGAGATCGACAGGCGGATCGGTGCGGCGGCCGCAGTAATGCGGTCATTGTATCGGTCCGTCGTGGTGAAGAGGGAGCTGAGCCGAAAGGCAAAGCTCTCGGTTTACCGGTCGATCTACGTTCCCACCCTCACCTATGGTCATGAACTCTGGGTCATGACCGAAAGAACGGGATCCCGGATACAAGCGGCCGAAATGAGTTTCCTCCGCAGGGTGGCGGGGCGCTCCCTTAGAGATAGGGTGAGGAGCTCCGTCACCCGGGAGGAGCTCGGAGTAGAGCCGCTGCTCCTCCACATCGAGAGGAGCCAGCTGAGGTGGCTCGGGCACCTGTATAGGATGCCCCCTGGACGCCTCCCTCGTGAGGTGTTCCGGGCATGTCCCACCGGGAGGAGGCCCCGAGGAAGACCCAGGACACGCTGGAGTGACTACGTCACTCGGCTGGCCTGGGAACGCCTTGGAGTCCCCCCGGAAGAGCTGGAGGAAGTGTCCGGGGAGAGGGAAGTCTGGGGATCCCTGCTCCGACTGCTGCCCCCGCGACCCGGACTCGGATAATGCGGTGGACAATGGATGGATGGATGGATGATTAACATATGGTTTAAACGACAAATCCTGGTCAATAACAACACCAAGGTTTCTCACAGTTGCACTGGAAGCCATCGCAACACCATCTAATCCCTTCCTAAGATGCTCTGGACCAAGAATGATAACCTCTGTTTTATTTGAATTTAGAAGCAAGAAATTTCTGGACATCCAGTCCTTGATGTCCCTAAGACATGCCTGAAGTTTAACCAACGGTTCTGTTTCATCCGGCTTCATAGACAAATAGAGCTGCGTATCATCAGCATAACAATGAAAGTGTATGCCGTGATTCTGGATTATACTTCCCAACGGCTGCATGTATAAACTAAACAAGATTGGCCCTAGCACTGAACCCTGCGGAACACCATAACAGACCCTTGACTGTTCTGAAGAAACCTCATGTACATGAACAAACTGGAACCTGTCAGATAGATATGATTTAAACCAACATAGAGCTGTCCCTTTAATCCCAACAACATGCTCTAACCTGTCCAGTAAAATGCTGATCTACAGTGTCAAAAGCAGCACTGAGGTCCAGTAGAACCAATATGGACACTAATCCCTTATCTGAGGTCCAGTAGAACCAGTATGGACATTAGTCCCTTATCTGAGGTCCAGTAGAACCAGTATGGACACTAATCCCTTATCTGAGGCCATAAGGAGGTCACTCGTGACTGGAACCAGTGCTAATAACTGGCTTGAAACTGCTTTTCCAGAATTTTAGATACAAATGCAAGGTTGGAAATTGTTCTATAATTTGCTAAGGTGTCTGGGTCAAGAGAAGGTTTTTTAAGTAAAGGTTTAATTACTAAACTCTGAAAACCTGTGGTACATATCCTAAGTTTAGGGATAGGTTGATTTGGTCTTGTATTGTTGCACCAATAAGAGAAAAAAACATTTTTGAATAGTCGAGTCGGGATGGGGTCCAACATACACGTGGTTGACTGTGATTTGAGATGGATGATAGATTGGGGATAGATGGAGGAAAGATGGAGGATAGATTGAGGATAGGTGGATGATAGATGGAGGATTCATGAATGAATGATGGCAGATCTCTAGATACATAGCAGCAGTGATGGACATCTCAGATCTACTGCAGCAGCTCTGAGGGGCCGGGGCTGCTTCTCAAGGCTGCTGACGGCTCCTGGAACTGCTACAGACAAGATACCCACAATGCACCTCTCCTCCTCCCCCCATCCCACAAAGCATTCATGCATGAAGTGCCGCGGCCGCAGGAACGCTGGTCGCAGTGGGACGCCACCAGGAGGGCTGCGAACAATCAGCACAGTCACAGCTCTGATCCCAGGCCACATGTGGACGCTTTGGTTTGGGTCTGGAGGGACGTGTGATGGTTCCCGGCTGTCCTCACTCCTCACTACTCACTCCTCGCTGCTGGCTGCCCCAAACACGCTGCCACATCCACGCAGGAGAACCAACACAAGGCTGGAACTCAGCTGGAAGTTGTTGTGGTGTTCTGATGTGTCCAGTGAAGAAGAAAATCTCAAATGAAGGAAACGTTTAACCAGTCCGTCTTTTTTAAAAACCTTCTGTAAAAAAAGTATATCAGTCTCACGTTTCAGTGCATCGTGGGATGCACTGAAGAACTTCTTGACTTATTCTACCAACTATTGTGAACTTCTGACTCTGACCTCTTTCAGCAAACATTTGAAATCCTGGCTATTGGAGGAACAACACTGTTATCACAACCAGCTTAAACTGGTGTAGTTTGTCTTAAAGGGGACCTATTATGAAAAACAGGTTTTTTCTTGCTTTAACATGTATAAAGTGGTCTCCCCTCAGCCTGCCAACTCAGAGAAGGAGGAAAGCAACCACATTCTGCAGTGTCTGTACAGCCGCCCGGATGATCCATCCAGTCTGATGTGAATCTACGAGCCAATAAGATTCTGCTCCCGTCGATGCGTGAAACCACTAACAACTAACTCCGCCGGCCGGAGCTTCCGCCATTTTTCCGTAGCGGTGTATCGCGTCATTCAGGCAGCCAATCAGCACAGAGCCTCATTATCATAGCCCCGCCCACTCAGAATCCTGCATAGATAATGAGGTTAGAGAATGGGAAGATAAAGACATGGTTTAGAGACTGAATTTCTAATTTATTTAGCAAAAACAATGAAAAGCTTGTTTGTAAGACATTCAAGGCCTGTTTAAAATAGGTATTAGATGCCATAATAGGTCTCCTTTAATGTTAATTATCTGTTTTAATTCGTACGTACTAGAGCAGGGGTTTTCAATTCCGGTCCTCGGGCCTCCCTGTCCTGCATGTTTTAGATGTTCCCTGCTTCAGCACACCGTGATACAAGGAGCTGTGTCAACAACAGAGCTGTGCAGACCTTGATGACAAGCTAATTAGGACCATTAATTAGAATCAGGTGTGTTGATGCAAGGCAACACCTAAAACATGCAGGGCAGGGAGGCCCGAGGAGCAGAATTGAAAACCCCTCTACTAGAGCAATGTGCAATGCAACACGCACTTTGTATGTCACACAACTTGGATACTCTCAGTACCATAGTATTACCATCGCTGGTATTTCACTATTGGCCACGGTTACATGATGTTTTTTAATTCGGAATTAATTATTCCGAATTAAATAATTCAAAATTGCACTATTTTTCTTCGAGTTTACATGGAAATATTAATTCTGAATTGAGGTTTACATGGAAAACCCGTTTGATGGTCTTTCTCCAATTCCTCTCCAGGTCTGGGGGTTGGGAAGGTTCTGATTGGATAGGGGGGGGACCAGAAGTTAAACTACCGGAAGAAAAACTAACTTAGACACTACAACTTTGAAAAGCTCATAATGTTTATGTTTCCTGTTTCCATCTGTTCTTTTAATGATTTCTATTTATTAAATAAATGTTCTCTGCTCTTGACCAGCGTTTACTGCTGCTGCATCTTGAAACTTTGTTTGGAAAACCAGCCCAGTGGAATATAAGATCATGGAGACAGACGGGCGAGGGAACGAGCAGAAAGAAAGACCGGAATTAATTTAAAGAGGAATGAGTGTAAACATGATCTGGAATTATTCTATTCAGATTTAAAATCAGAATAAACCAGCCACTTACTTCAGAATTAAGGTTAATTCGGAATGACCATTTTCATTCAGAATTATGCATGGTAATTTTTACTCATTTTAAATCGGATTTAATTTTAATTCTGAATTAAAGAAGAATTAAACATCCCATGTAAACGCACTCATTGTAATATGCATTTTTTGCTCAAGACACTTTAAACTCAAGTCACTTTAGATAGAATCCATACTGCTTTTAAATGCTGCTAAATCTATTTTGCTACTATGTATGTTTTAAGTTTGTTCCCTTGTTTGATTGTATTGTTTGACTGAATAGTTTTTATGTTTTCTGTGGGGACTGCGGGTGGAAACTAGCATTTCTGCTAAAATCCAATGTATTTACACTGATTAATGTAGTGTTCATTAATATGCATTGTCCTGTCTAAAATAACTTTTAATTTGATTTGTTCTGTTTGCACTGCAAAAACTCAAAATCTTAACAAGAATATTTGTCTTATTTCTAGTTAAAATGTCTAATTTTTAGTCAAAAAAAATCTCATTACACTTAAAACAAGACTCATCACTGGAAAAAACAACAATTTTCACCTGTTTCAAGTAGATTTTCACTTGAAATAAGTAGAAAAATCTGCCAGTGGAACAATATTTTTTTGCTTGTAATAAGAAGATAAATCTTGTCCCACTGGCAGATTTTCCTACTTATTTCAAGTGAAAATTTATTTGAAACAGGTGAAAATTGTCAAATTACAAGTTATTTTTCTGGTAATGACTCTTGTTTTAAGTGTAATCAGATTTTTTGACTAAAAATGAGACATTTTAACTAGAAATAAGACGAATATTCCTGGTAAGATTTAAAGTTTTTGCAGTGTGTCTCTGAACCGAGACCATGTACAGGACTGTCTCAGAAAATTAGAATATTGTGATAAAGTTCTTTATTTTCTGTAATGCAATTTAAAAAAAAAACAAAAATGTCATACATTCTGGATTCATTACAAATCAACTGAAATATTGTAAGCCTTTTATTATTTTAATATTGCTGATTATGGTTTACAGTTTAAGATTAAGATTCCCAGAATATTCAAATTTTTTGAGATATGATATTTGAGTTTTCTTAAACTGTAAGCCATGATCAGCAATATTAAAATAATAAAAGGCTTGCAATATTTCAGTTGATTTGTAATGAATCCAGAATGTATGACGTTTTTGTAATTGCATTACAGAAAATCACAATATTCTAATTTTCTGAGACAGTCCTGTAGCTGCCAGGAAAACGTATTGTCATCATCAGATACCTGGAGGCCTTCCAGGTAGAAGCAATGATGCCTTTTGATGAGAACCCTTCATGGCCGTCTGGTTCTCCAGACGTCTTTATCAGTCCATCAGCTCCTCTAGACTCAGCAGTCAGCAGTGGAAGGAGAGCGTCTCCAGCTCAGCCTAACCCCCGCTCCGTCCTCCCTCCAGGTCTCCTGCCTCAGCCACGTAGCTGCTAACTACCTGAACGCGGGGAAGGAGGCGCGGCGCTGGGGAACAGCCCACGAGAGCATCGTACCTTACCAGGTAACATCCTCCACACCAGACAGTCAGTCCACCTGCCTGTTGTCTTCCAGAACACCCACACTGATGGACTACAGTTACTGTGTTTCCATGCATCAATAACCCTTTTAAAACCTGAATATAACAATAACCTGAATTTGCACGGCCATGTAAACACCAGTAATTTTTGGGCATAAACGCAAAAATACCAAAAGTAATGTAAGTTTCAAGTTTATTTGAAATACATCATTGCATAACAATATGAACTAGACAATTTCTTGCAGAAATTCTGAGAGTGCCACGGCGGGCTGCTGCAAATTTGTGTACATTTTACAAGCAATAAAGGTGAAGGACTCAATACCGAGTCCAATGACACCACCCATGACTCTCTATGTCAAACCATTCAAAAGATATTGGACTTTAACGTATCAGCCAATCAGAAGAAGGGGCGTGGCTAATTTGCACCAATGAGGGTCAGGGACTCGATACTTAGTCATTTGACACCACCCATGTCTCTGTATGTCAAACCATTCAAAAGATATTGGACTTTAACGTATCAGCCAATCAGAAGAAGGGGCGGGGCTAATTTGCACCAATGAGGGTCAGGGACTCGATACTTAGTCATTTGACACCACCCATGTCTCTGTATGTCAAACCATTCAAAAGATATTGGACTTTAACGTATCAGCCAATCAGAAGAAGGGGCGGGGCTAATTTGCACCAATGAGGGTCAGGGACTCCATACTTAGTCATTTGACACCACCCATGTCTCTGTATGTCAAACCGTTCAAAAGATATTGGACTTTAACGTATCAGCCAATCAGAAGAAGGGGCGTGGCTAATTTGCACCAATGAGGGTCAGGGACTCGATACTTAGTCATTTGACACCACCCATGTCTCTGTATGTCAAACCATTCAAAAGATATTGGACTTTA
This sequence comes from Cololabis saira, assembly GCF_033807715.1. NCBI lineage: Eukaryota > Metazoa > Chordata > Actinopteri > Beloniformes > Belonidae > Cololabis > Cololabis saira. Next base: position 1,980,419 of record NC_084608.1, on the reverse strand, counting down.
ACGTATCAGCCAATCAGAAGAAGGGGCGGGGCTAATTAGCACCAATGAGGGTCAGGGACTCCATACTTAGTCATTTGACACCACCCATGTCTCTGTATGTCAAACCATTCAAAAGATATTGGACTTTAACGTATCAGCCAATCAGAAGAAGGGGCGGGGCTAATTTGCACCAATGAGGGTCAGGGACTCCATACTTAGTCATTTGACACCACCCATGTCTCTGTATGTCAAACCATTCAAAAGATATTGGACTTCAACGTATCAGCCAATCAGAAGAAGGGGCGTGGCTAATTTGCACCAATGAGGGTCAGGGACTCGATACTTAGTCATTTGACACCACCCATGTCTCTGTATGTCAAACCATTCAAAAGATATTGGACTTTAACGTATCAGCCAATCAGAAGAAGGGGCGTGGCTAATTTGCACCAATGAGGGTCAGGGACTCCATACTTAGTCATTTGACACCACCCATGTCTCTGTATGTCAAACCATTCAAAAGATATTGGACTTTAACGTATCAGCCAATCAGAAGAAGGGGCGTGGCTAATTTGCACCAATGAGGGTCAGGGACTCCATACTTAGTCATTTGACACCACCCATAAATCTGTATGTCAAACCATTCAAAAGATATTGGACTTTAACGTATCAGCCAATCAGAAGAAGGGGTGGGGCTAATGTGCATTCCCTGGGTCATGTGACCAGTTCTGGGTCACATGACCCGGAAGTGTATACTGTATTATGCTGTATATACTGTGGATGGATGGATGGATGATGGATGGATGATGGATGGATGATGGATGGATGGCTGATGGATGGATGATGGATGGATGGATGGATGGATGGATGATGGATGTATGGATGATGGATGGATGGATGATGGATGGATGATGGATGGATGGATGATGGATGGATGATGGATGGATGGATGGATGATGGATGGATGATGGATGGATGGAGGGATGGATGGATGATGGATGGATGATGGATGGATGGATGGATGATGGAGGGATGATGGATGGAGGGATGGATGGATGATGGATGGATGATGGATGATGGATGGATGGATGGATGGATGGATGATGGATGGATGATGGATGGATGGATGATGGATGGATGGATGGATGATTGATGGATGATGGATGGATGATGGATGGATGATGGATGGATGGATGGATGGATGGATGATGGATGGATGGATGGATGGATGATTGATGGATGGATGGATGGATGATGGATGGATGGAGGGATGGATGGATGATGGATGGATGATGGATGGATGGATGATGGAGGGATGATGGATGGAGGGATGATGGATGGATGGATGGAGGGATGGATGGATGATGAATGGATGATGGATGGATGGATGGATGATGGATGGATGATGGATGGATGGATGGATGGATGGATGGAGGGATGGATGGATGATGAATGGATGATGGATGGATGGATGGATGATGGATGGATGGATGGATGATGGATGGATGGATGATGGATGGATGGATGGATGATGGATGGATGGATGGATGATGGATGGATGATGGATGGATGGATGGATGATTGATGGATGATGGATGGATGATGGATGGATGGAGGGATGGATGGATGGATGGATGGATGATGGATGGATGATGGATGGATGGATGATGGAGGGATGATGGATGGAGGGATGATGGATGGATGGAGGGATGGATGGATGATGGATGGTAGAGGAGGATGATGAAGGTAGAGGATGGTGAAGGTAGAGGATGATGAAGGTAGAGGAGGATGATGAAGGTAGAGGATGATGAAGGTAGAGGATGATGAAGGTCAGGGTTCAGATTTCTCCATTTTCCAGGTTATATTATATTAAGTCTGTACTGACTGAGTCATGTGACCAGTCCTGGGTCACATGACCCAGAAGCCTGCGGGGGGGATGAGTCATCAGAACAGAGAAGCTTCTAGAAACTTCAGAAGCTTACTACTATATATACAGAGGTAATGACTCAGCTATATTTTCGGTTGTGACAAACCTCAAATCACTCCACTTTGTCATCAAACCGTAGCTCTTAGCAGAAAAATGAAAAGATCGTGAGCGACGGAGAACCCAGCAGATTCCGGAAATGTTATTTTCATACAGATATCACTTAAAATGTGTTAGTAACGGCAATTCGAAAACAAAAATGAGATTTTTTTGAAGAAAACTTAATTTAACATGGGAGTCAATGGAGAGAGAGACAGGATTTGGCGTGTCTGTTGGCCCTGCCGTTCCAATTTTGTGCACACAACGCCTGTCAACATTATTTGAAACTCAACATCTATGTCCACATTCTGACCAAAAATTATCTTTCTAGCTTTTACGGTTTGCCCGTGAGCTCAAGTTACAAATAAAATGTATGTTCATTTTTTTAATCTTTCCTCACTCTGATCAATTAGAACCGCACTGAAGATTTGACAAAAAAGTGATTTCCAGTCCTCGCTTGAGGGCTCATATCTTGAAAAGTGTACATCTTAGGAAAAAACAGTTCCAAGTTTAGAGAGAGAAGAGAAGTTTTCCTCCGTTTTGAAGTTTGAATGAAGTTTCTACGTGCAAGTATGAGAAAGATACGTGACTGAGAAAAAAGGTGAATTTCGTCTTTTTTCTCCCATCCGCTTTGAATGGCGCCATAGGAATACATGGGACGTGATCTCCCCATTAGTTTGGGAAATTTGGAAATGTTTTTGCACTTCGTGCAAAAACTATTTGTGCCATCGCTCTGAAAATCCACAGGACTGTAGTTAAATTCAGGGTCTACAACTTTCTAATTTGGTTCAGAATTTTTCGAGTAACGGTGTGCGAGTGGTGAGGCCCCAAACTTCTCCCAATGCATTCCGGATGGGTTTTAGCGCGCACGTTTGTGCACGTTGCGCAAAAACGTGCACGCCAATCGCTTATAAAAGTCATAGCACATGATTCCCGATTAAGGCGCACGTTTCTACGTTTTTACTTTTCGCGTTTTCTCAAAGCTGTAGGAGGAGTAGCGAACCGAAAGTTGTCCGGAAGAGGAATAATAACTAGACAAAATTCCCGGGAAATTTTGAAGTGCCACGGACTACTGCCGGATGATCGCGGGGCTTATTTGCACCCATGAAGGTCAAGGACTCGATACTTAGTCATTTGACACCACCCATGACTCTCTATGTCAAACCATTCAAAAGTTATTACAGAAAATATGTAATAGGCTAATAGAACCGCTAACAAGACCACTAACGGGACCGCTAACGGGATAGCTAACAGAACCGCTAACGGAACCTCTAACGGGATCGCTAACTGAACCGCTAACGGGATCGCTAAAGGGATCGCTAACGGGACCGCTAACGGGACCGCTAACCGAGCCGCTAACGGAATCGCTAACCGAGCCGCTAACAACCGCTAACGGGACCGCTAACGGGACCGCTAACGGGACCGCTAACGGGATCGCTAACGGAACAGCTAACGGGACCGCTAACGGGATCGCTAACGGGATCGCTAACGGGACCGCTAACCGAGCCGCTAATGGGGTCGCTAATGGGGTCGCTAACGGGACCGCTAACAACTGCTAATGGAACCGCTAACGGGATCGCTAACGGGACCGCTAACGGGACCGCTAACCGAGTCGCTAACGGAATCGCTAACCGAGCCGCTAACAACCGCTAACGGGACCTCTAACGGGATCGCTAACGGGACCGCTAACCGAGCCGCTAATGGGGTCGCTAACGGGACCGCTAACAACCGCTAACGGAACCGCTAACAGAACCGCTAACAGAGCCGCTAACGGGACCGCTAATGGGATCGCTAACAACCGCTAGCGGAACCGCTAATGGGACCGCTAACGGGACCGCTAACGGGGTCGCTAACTGGACCGCTAACGGGACTGCTAACGGGACTGCTAACGGGACCGCTAACGGGATCGCTAACGGGACCGCTAACCGAGCCGCTAATGGGGTCGCTAACGGGACCGCTAACAACCGCTAACGGAACCGCTAACGGGACCGCTAACAGAACCGCTAACTGAACCGCTAACGGGATCGCTAACGTGATCGCTAACGGGACCGCTAACCGAGCCGCTAACGGAATCGCTAACCGAGCCGCTAACAACCGCTAACGGAACCGCTAACGGGACCGCTAATGGGATCGCTAACGGGACCGCTAACGGGACCGCTAACGGGATCGCTAACGGGACCGCTAACCGAGCCGCTAATGGGGTCGCTAACGGGACCGCTAACAACCGCTAACGGGACCGCTAACAGAGCCGCTAACGGGACCGCTAACGGGATCGCTAACAACCGCTAGCGGAACCGCTAATGGGACCGCTAACGGGACCGCTAACGGGGTCGCTAACTGGACCGCTAACGGGATCGCTAACTGGACCGCTAACAGGACCGCTAACGGGATCGCTAACGTAATCGCTAACTGAACCGCTAACGGGACCGCTAACGGGACTGCTAACCGAGCCGCTAACGGGATCGCTAACCGAGCCGCTAACGGGATCGCTAACAACCGCTAACGGGACCGCTAACGGGATTGCTAACGGGACCGCTAACGGGGTCGCTAACTGGACCGCTAACGGGATCGCTAACTGGACCGCTAACGGGATCGCTAACAGGGCCGCTAACAGAACCGCTAACGGGACCGCTAACACCAATAACACTACCATCCCATAATAAACACCTACCATCCCATAATAACACTAACATCCCATAATAAACACCTACCATCCCATAATAACACTAACATCCTATAAAAACACTAACATCCCATAATAACACTAACATCCTATAAAAACACCTGCCATCCCATAATAACACTAACATCCTATAAAAACACCTGACATCCCATAATAACACTAACATTCTATAAAAACACATGACATCCCATAATAACACTAACATCCTATAAAAACACCTGCCATCCCATAATAACACTAACATCCTATAAAAACACCTGCCATCCCATAATAACACCTATCGTGTGTGTGTGTGTGTGTGTGTGTGTGTGTGTGTGTGTGTGTGTGTGTGTGTGTGTGTGTGTGTGTGTGTATATCTAAGGTTAAAAGGTCAGGGTTCAGATTTCTCCATTTTCCAGGTTATACTCATGGATGTATTATATAACTGGATACCGGATCGAAAATGGCCGCCCATTCATTTCAATGGAGTTTGCTCACCCAGCGCATCCGCCGAAAAAATTTCTGACTTCCTGGTTTACTTCCTGGTACACGGGCCCATAGAGCATGCGCAGTTGAGTCACCTCCCATGATGCTCTGGGGCCTCCCATCATGCCCCGGGGCAATGTGAACGAGCGCTGCGCGCTCTGGACAAGCGCTGCGCGCTCATGAGTCCTTCAGACCGGTAATGATAGATGTACACAATGAAATTAGGGATTTATAGGGCAAATCAACCGATGCTGTTCTCAAAGTCATGGTTATAGACTATACATGGTTCATTTGTGTGTTTTTTTTAATTAAAGATAAAACGAGTCATTTTTATTTAAGATGAGACACCCCAGGTTAATAGGCTAAAATAGGGTAAAAATGTAAATAGCAGGTATCACCATGAAACTTTCCAAGTTTATTACTTACATTAAGACAAATATTTTTTGTATTACAAGTTTTGTCAAGTATTATGTTTAAATATGTCAAATATTATGTTTAAATGTGGTTAATTTGTGGAGTTTAATTTTTTTGAGTAAGGATAAAACGAGTCATCTTTATAAAAACAAACAAACAAAAAAACACATGGGATTCCCCACAATAACACAAGCTGTCATATGCTATTTATCTATATACCTTTGGGTAAATCTTTTTGTCTATTAATGATCGTGCAGTCCGAATGTTAGGCGTAATTAACTTTGCATTTTCTCTGATTCTTTTACAGCTTCTGGGCTCACATTAAGTGTTATTCCTGCCTGATATCTTATTTTCACAAACCATACACCGTTGGCTACAACGGAAATGTTTAAGTACAAGAATGACAAACCATTATTATTCTTGCTATTAAACATTTCCGTCTGTGATCCCCCTGGTCAGGGCGTTTAGACCGAGTGTGACCTGAGCGTCCCACCTGAGCTCTGTGCCATAGCGCGCAGCTCCAGCTCAATGAATGACAGAGGGTCTCCTGCTCAGCTGCTGCTCAACACTGATCAGAGCAGCTCCCCCTCGTTTACTGAGGTTTTATTATAAACCCAATGTCTTTTGTCATGGGAAAAAAAATTAAGAGACCACAAAAACACACCTTTGAGCCGTGTTTTCCACTTTTCTGAGTGATTATTCCGCCGAACGGCTTAGTTTCAGCCATGCTCGTTCCCGAGACACACACGACCGCGCTTTGCGAGTGCACGGACAAAGCCGTGACGTCACGCCCAGAAAGAGACTTTTCTTTGACTTTTCTGGCCGTTATAAAACATTTTTGACGGATATAAAGTCCATGACTTAAAAATATAGAATACAAAGATTAGTAATTGCCGGTGATTACAGCTGGAGGTGTCCTGTGAACAGTTTTAGAGGCTTATCTTTTACTATTGCGGTCTATGGGAAAAAAGCTTTCTGGGCCCCATGGGATTTTTTGTTGCAGTACCGCGGCTGGCCACTGGAAAAAATCGGCGTGCCTGCTGAGCGCGAGACTGGGGGCCTGGTTATACTATGAAGTCTGTACTGACTGGGTCATGTGACCAGTTCTGGGTCAGCCTAATCAGTCAACAGCTGTGCTCCGGTTGCTGGGGCAACAAGAACCTGATACAGAGGGAGCGGGACTGACTCAGCTGGATTTTCGGTTGAGACAAACCTGAAATCACTCCACTTTGCGCTCAAACCGTAGCTCTTAGCAGAAAAACGAAAACATTTTGAGAAACAGAGAACCTACCAGATTATCTAAATGTTATTTTCATACAGATATTCCTTAAAATGTGTTAGTAACGGCAATTCGAAAACAAAAATGAGATTTTTTTTAAGAAAATGTTTTTTAACATGGGAGTCAATGAAGAGAGAGACAGGATTTGGCGTGTCTGTTGGCTCCCCCGTTAAAATTTTGTGCACACCACGCCTGTCAAAGTCACATTTTATGAATCACAACACCTATGTCTATATTCTGACCAAAAATTATCTGTCTACCTTTTACGGTTTGCCCGTGAGCTCGAGTTACAAATAAAATTTATGTTAATTTTTTTAATCTTTCCCCACTCTGATCAATTAGAACCGCACTGAAGATTTGACAAAAAAGTGATTTCCAGTCCTCGCTTGAGGGCTCATATCTTGAAAAGTGTACATTTTAGGAAAAAACAGTTTCGGGTTTGGAGAGAGAAGAGAAGTTTTCCTCCGTTTTAAAGTTTGAATGAGGTTTCTACGTGCAAGTATGAGAAAGATACGTGACTCAGAAAAAAGGTGAATTTGGAGTTTTTCCAACCTCCTCCCATCCCCAGTGTTACATTCTGCCCCATTCACTTACATGGGAAAATCTCCCCATTAGTTTGGAAATTTGGAAATGTTTTTGCACTTCGTGCAAAAACTATTCGTGCCATCGTTCTGAAAATCCACAGGACTGTAGTTAAATTCAGGGCCTACAACTTTCTAAATCGGTTCAGAATTTTTCGAGTAACGGTGTGCGAGTGGTGAGGCCCCAAAGTTCACGCAATGCGTTCCGGATGGGGCAAAAAGCGCACGTTTGTGCACGTTGCGCAAAAACGTGCACGCCAATCGCTAATAAAAGTCATACCACTCGATTCCCGATTAAGGCGCACGTTTCTACGTTTTTACTTTTCGCGTTTTCTCAAAGCTGCGGCACTAGTTACGCGCCAAAGTTTTTACGGAAGAATATGGAATAAGCCTGAGCAATAGTATGAGTGCCTCGTGCTGCGCACGAGGCACTCCTCCTCCATTGAGCTTGCGCATCTCAATGGAGGAGGAGTGCCACGTGGCGCAGCCGTGGCACTAATAAACCCGCAGAATAACAATAGTGCCTCTGGCCTCTGGCCAGAGGCCAACTCCTCCTTGCTATTGCATAGCTTTGGAGGAGTCGTGCCTCTGGCCGGGGGCCGTGTCACTAATGATGTTTTTTACACTTTGAGACAAGAGGACCGCTCTATTGAAAAAAAACAACAACAAAAAAATAAATATCAACTGTAATGCAATGCTAAAAAATGTTTGTTTTAATGTAAAAATCGATCTTCAGACATAAAAATCGATTTTTAGGAATTAACATGAGAATCGATTTAGAATCGGAAAATCTATTTTTTTTTCAACACAGGCCTAGTCCTGCACCCACGTCTCTGATCTTAGTTCAGCTCACCCTCTGATGCGACAAAGGCCAAAGAAACGAGACCTTCTCTCCGCTCACAGTTGTTCCTTCAGTCTGCTTCTCACGCCGCTCTGGGCCCGGGGGGAGATGTTCTGGGCTTATTATGGAGCTTTATGACTTGCATGTGGACATGCAGATTAAGCCATCTCTCAAACACACGCACACAAAACACAAAAGTGTCAGCTTCTCCCCAACTCTCTCCTCCCGCTCGGCGCGAATGCTGTGGTCGTCATCTTCCACCAGCCGCAGCTCCATCGTCTGGCGCTCAGATCTCACGCTTGTCTTCACAGCCTCACCCACAATGCTGCGCTTTCTTTCCGCCCCTCCGCCCTTCCTCCGGGGTGCAGGGATGAAAGTGGAGCGGGACAGTTTGCTGGAGACCACGACCGTTGAATCATCGGAGTTGGTCGTGCTGCGGTTGCGGCTTCCCGCTGGTGGACGGCGTTGGAGCTGAAACAGCCCTCCGTCGCTTTTCCAAGTTCATGTTTTCTCCCTTAACAAAAGAGACGTCAGAGAGGAGACGCATGAGCAAAACTGGTGCAGTCGGGGAAGAAGGGTTGAAGTCTGTGCTGACAAAGAGTTTCATCTGAAAAGCAATATCCGGTAAAGCCTTCTCTGTGTTTTGTGTCCGGTGGTGATTTTGAGACGGTATCAAATGTGACCTCATCCCACCTCACGCCAGAAATCGTAGGATTTCACCAGAACTGGGGACAATGAAGTGAGATCTACATCTGTTCAGACCGATCAGAGCTGCACATCATCGTCTAACAGCGGTGCCTTCTCCACCACGGACAAGAGATCACCGTGGAAACCTGCACATAAGACCTTCCCGTCACAAACACCAACTAAAACTAAAACTAAAAAGGCAGTGCTGCCGTCTCTGGGCCGCAGCCACCTGCCCTTCATGTTTGCAACACGGAGACACCACAGATCCTCACACAGGTTCGGCCTAGGGCTGGGGATCCAGTCAAACGTCAAGAATCCATTCCACTCTGATTCTTAAGATTCAGAATCCATTATCAAGATTTGATTCGATCCGATTTGATTCCAATATTGATTTGGGTTTAATGTTATTAAAACTGTTTTTTTCAGCTGTTGCATGAATTATATGATTGTAGCTATGCAACATATTAATACTAGTATTATATTGAGATTCAACAGCAAGTATTGCAGCTAATGATGCTGTAAGGACCAATCAGCTCCCAGAATGCTGATAGAACTGCTTTCAGAAACATCGTGGGGCAGAATTACCAAACAGATCCAGGGAGGAAACAGAGACGGATGAAATCGGTTTTGATTTTTTTTTTCCCACATTCCGTTTTTATTTTTTCCATTTTCGGTCTTTAATTTTTGAGAATTTGGTTTTTAGCATTTTCTGCAAATGTAACCCCAAGACAGTATATAAAGTAATGAAATATAGACAATTTATGCCATTATAACTGAAAACTTTAATGTTTTCAGACTTTTAAACATATTTAAAGGCAAAAACATGGCACAAGTGATTCTCGTGTCCAACAAAACATTCCTTTTTTGGGGATAAACAAAAAAATATCAAAATGTGTAATGTAATGATGAAAAAAAATCGATCTTTAAACATACAAAACGATTTTCAGGAATTAATATGAGAATCGATTTAGAATTAGAAAATAGATTTTTTTCAACACAGGCCTAGTTTGGTCGGTGTTATTTTTTTGGGGTGTTGTCATAAAGACCCAGACTGTTGTGTGATTTAGCCTTGTTTACCGTGAGGGTGAATACCTTCAGATGGCATATGATCAGAGCCAGTAGAGGTCAGATGGAGCCAGTAGAGGTCAGATGGAGCCAGTAGAGGTCAGATGGAGCCAGTAGAGGTCAGATGGAGCCAGTAGAGGTCAGATGGAGCCAGTAGAGGTCGGATGGAGCCAGTAGAGGTCGGATGGAGCCAGTAGAGGTCGGATGGAGCCAGTAGAGGTCGGATGGAGCCAGTAGAGGTCAGATGGAGCCAGTAGAGGTCAGATGGAGCAAGCAGAACAGTTACCCCAAGAACCAGTGGTCCATGGACATTAATATTTGGTACAGTTACCAAGAACCAGTGGTCCATGGACATTAATATTTGGTACAGTTACCCCAAGAACCAGTGGTCCATGGACATTAATATTTGGCCACGAATCCAGTTTCCTGATATTTATATGTACTTTTTATAGTTTCTATACCGGGGAAATACACAAAGCAAAGCTTGAAGATACAAAAGTCTTGACGCTTGGTCCGACTTCAAGGCAGGATTTGTTGTAGAAATTAAAGTGATGAGGACACTGAACTTTATGATTTGACCGTTTAACGTTAGCTACCCAAAAATCCAACATTACCTGATACAAAATGGGAACCGTAAATCCACGTTTAGTGTCTGGAATCCAGTTGTTTCTGTGAATTTCAGCGATCCATTTGTCTCTCTTAAGCTTATTTTTCAGCAGTCTGTAAAACGATAAGTCTGATTTCTTGCTAAATCTATGAGTACAGTCGATCCCACAACAGCTCTTTCCCATTTGAGATGTTTTCCAGTTGCTCAAACTGAAAGTTTACGCTGCCACTGAGTCTCAGCATATAGCAGACATCTACACATGCAGGTGGAAGCAGCAGTGGGATGATCAGATGGGGGACTGCAGGTCAGCACACAGCTCCCCAAGCAGATGCCCCTCTGCTGGGAACCAGCTGCTCCTCTCTCACTATCTTTTTCAGGGTTTTCGCGGATTAATTTGCCGTCAAAGTCCCTGTGTGGACCGCATTACCCACAATTCCCAGAGGCCGGGGATGAAAGCGAGGCTGCGGTTGGGGCAGAGCGGTGTAACCGGACGGTTAGCGGTCAGCAAACACACACTCAACTGTGTGTTTGAACATATGACTGCAGCTCTTCCATGTCCTTCATGTGGTGAGGAGTTTTATCACGAGCCTTTGTGAAGAGGAAAGAAAGAAATATGACTTGAGGCAACGATGGATGAGGAAGAAAACTAAAAAAAGGGAGAGGAAGAGGAGGGAGAATAAGTCATGGCCTTGGAAACAGGTTTCCTTGGGAGTATTTCAGGTTATTAAACTAACTCCATCATCTCAGCTCCAGCACCCAGAGCCTTTGTTCTAATGAGATCAAATGTAACACCCACCTGCTGGATCAGATCAACGTAATGAAATGATTGAAATCCCCACAGTGAACATGATGAACTCACCCGCTCAGCCTCCACCAGAACAGCAAAGAGCTGGAGTCACATTTCCATCTCAATTTGGAGCAGATGTTTGGCTTTCCAGGAAAGTCTGCGTGGAATAATACTTGGTGATTGTTTGATTGCAATGAAGCAGGTGCTAATTCTCAAGGCAGCCCCCTAACACCACAGAAGAAGAGGATGTACTGTAACAGATTTAAAGATTTATAGTTCATAAGATGAAAATGAAAGTTTCATGAGGAAGTGTAGGGTTTCCCTCCCCACCCATCTGACGCCAGCGCCTGTCCATCACAACAACAACAACGATACAGACTCAGGAAAACAAGGACAAACAGACTCAAACAGCTTTTACCCAACAGCAATAACCTCTCAACAAAAACAGGAGCTAATGTGCAATAACAAAAATGATTGTATGTTGATGAAAGTTCTTGTAATGTCCATGTGTTGATGTGTGTGGCAGGGTGAATGTGCCTAGATGTCTGTCTGTCTATCTATCTAAATGGGGGGGTGGATAGGATACCTGGGACTGTTGTGCATTTTTCAGTCAAATTAATTTCATATAAATGTTTAATGTTAGCTACCCAAAAATCCAACATTACCTGATACAAAATGCGAACCACAAATCCACGTTTCGGTGTCTGGAATCCAGTTGTTTCTGTGAATTGCAGCGATCCATTTGTCTCTCTTAAGCTTATTTTTTGTCAGTCTGTAAAACGATAACTCTGATTTCTTGCTAAATCTATGAGTACAGTCGATCGCACAACAGCTCTTTCCCATTTTAGATGTTTTCCAGTTGCTCAAACTGAAAGTTTACGCTGACACTCAGTCTTTCTGACACTCAGTCTTTCTAACACTCAGTGTGCATAACCCACTGTGAAGTGGCATCTGTGACGTCATGCACATTCCCTCTATTGTTGGGCTCTCCAGTTTCCACTTTCCAACAAGCCCCTGAGAGTCTGAGCTGGTCAGAGCCACGTGTCATCGTGCAGGGGTTAGATATTTCCATGTTTGTCTCGTCGTCCTCTCACCTCTGGCATCAACCACTGGTCACTGACTGGTTCCTGGACCATCCTCTGTCATCCCCCAATAGATCCTCAGATTCCCAGTCAGATCAATAATCCCATGTTTGTGTTGATCTTCAGCGGGGCCTGGACCAGCAGAAGAGCTGCTGTCACCATTGATTAGATATCTGTGTCAAGGTTTTTAAAAGAATAAAAGAACATTACATTTAAAAGAATAATAAAAGCCAGTTTGATGAAGAAACATCATGATAATTGTTAAGTTAAGTGCTTTTTCATTTTTTTCTCTCTCTCCTTTTAGCATTATTGTAATGTTTTTTTTCTTTGAATCAAAAAAGAATACGAATATCTGTGTTTGACGACAGCTATTTTGTGTTATTTTATAACTTTGTTGTAGTTTTGGTTTGTTCTTTGTTTGTTTGTTGTTGTTTTTTTAATTACGTTTATTGGAAAGTGTAATTTGTTTTTGTTTTTTATTATTACATGAATTGAAATTTGATTTCTTCTCAGAAAAAGGGACAGATAAAATAAGCTTAGTTCTTCTTTCTGTTCCCTTTCATTTAAGGAAAGAGATTTGTTGTAATGATATTGAACTGTTTTGTTTTTCTTTTAATGAATGAAATAAAGAATAAAGAAAAAAGAAGGTGCAGGTGAACAGATGTTCCCGCCGAAGCTTCACTTACATCATTAGGGAACTATGACTCACAAAACTCCCAATGCTTTTATTTTGCGCTTCCCTGTTTTAGGAATCAGGATATCCCTTCAGTTCTTATCTGCACACGGAGAATATTCATGATTCTTATCTGCACACGGAGAATATTCATGATTCTTATCTGCACACGGAGAATATTCCTGATTCTTATCTGCACACGGAGAATATTCATGATTCTTATCTGCACACAGAGAATGTTCCTGGTTGAAGTGTCCTCTCTCTCGTCTCTGGGTGGGCTGATGCAGACGCGGCGGCCGAACCCTGGTGTTCTGAGACCCGTGTTTGGGGTGCCTTCCTGTTTCCTGAGAATCTGCCACTGAGGTGTTTGTGCTCTTGTTTCTGTCTCAGGGCTTCAGGACCAGAGACGGACACATCGTTGTGGCTGCGGGGAACGACAAGCAGTTTGTTCAAGTGTGTCGGGTGAGTCCAACGTCCATTTTCTTAATGGTGTAACGTAACGGGGGTCAGACCCACATCCAACCCTGCAGCTGAGCTTTGAGTTGATCTGTGGAGACACCCGGAGACACACAGACCAGCTGTGGAGACACCCGGAGACACACAGACCAGCTGTGGAGACACCTGGAGACACCCACACCAGCTGTGGAGACACCTGGAGACACCCACACCAGCTGTGGAGACACCTGGAGACACCCACACCAGCTGTGGAGACACCTGGAGACACCCACACCAGCTGTGGAGACACCTGGAGACACCCACACCAGCTGTGGAGACACCTGGAGACACCCCCACCAGCTGTGGAGACACCTGGAGCCCCCACACCAGCTGTGTAGACACCTGGAGACACCCACACCAGCTGTGGAGACACCTGGAGACACCCACACCAGCTGTGGAGACACCTGGAGACACCCACACCAGCTGTGGAGACACCTGGAGACACCCACACCAGCTGTGGAGACACCTGGAGACACCCCCACCAGCTGTGGAGACACCTGGAGCCCCCACACCAGCTGTGGAGACACCTGGAGACACCCAGACCAGCTGTGGAGACACCTGGAGACACCCACACCAGCTGTGGAGACACCTGGAGACACCCACACCAGCTGTGGAGACACCCACACCAGCTGTGGAGACACCTGGAGACACCCACACCAGCTGTGGAGACACCTGGAGACACCCAGACCAGCTGTGGAGACACCCAGACCAGCTGTGGAGACACCTGGAGCCCCCACACCAGCTGTGGAGACACCTGGAGACACCCAGACCAGCTGTGGAGACACCTGGAGACACCCCCACCAGCTGTGGAGACACCTGGAGCCCCCACACCAGCTGTGGAGACACCTGGAGACACCCACACCAGCTGTGGAGACACCTGGAGACACCCAGACCAGCTGTGGAGACACCTGGAGACACCCACACCAGCTGTGGAGACACCTGGAGACACCCACACCAGCTGTGGAGACACCTGGAGACACCCAGACCAGCTGTGGAGACACCCGGAGACACACAGACCAGCTATGGAGACACCTGGAGACACCCACACCAGCTGTGGAGACACCTGGAGACACCCAGACCAGCTGTGGAGACACCTGGAGACACCCCCACCAGCTGTGGAGACACCTGGAGCCCCCACACCAGCTGTGGAGACACCTGGAGACACCCAGACCAGCTGTGGAGACACCTGGAGACACCCACACCAGCTGTGGAGACACCTGGAGACACCCAGACCAGCTGTGGAGACACCTGGAGACACCCACACCAGCTGTGGAGACACCTGGAGACACCCAGACCAGCTGTGGAGACACCTGGAGACACCCACACCAGCTGTGGAGACACCTGGAGACACCCACACCAGCTGTGGAGACACCTGGAACCCCACACCAGCTGTGGAGACACCCGGAGCCCCACACCAGCTGTGGAGACACCCGGAGCCCCACACCAGCTGTGGAGACACCTGGAGACTCCCACCCCAGCTGTGGAGACACCTGGAGCCCCCCCACCAGCTGTGGAGACACCTGGAACCCCACACCAGCTGTGGAGACACCCGGAGCCCCACACCAGCTGTGGAGACACCCGGAGACACCCACCAGCTGTGGAGACACCTGGAGCCCCCACACACCAGCTGTGGAGACACCTGGAGCCCCCACACCAGCTGTGGAGACAACTGGAACCCCACACAAGCTGTGGAGACACCTGGAGCCCCCACACCAGCTGTGGAGACACTTGGAACCCCACACAAGCTGTGGAGACACCTGGAGCCCCCCCACCAGCTGTGGAGACACCTGGAACCCCACACCAGCTGTGGAGACACCCGGAGCCCCACACCAGCTGTGGAGACACCCGGAGACACCCACCAGCTGTGGAGACACCTGGAGCCCCCACACACCAGCTGTGGAGACACCTGGAGCCCCCACACCAGCTGTGGAGACAACTGGAACCCCACACAAGCTGTGGAGACACCTGGAGCCCCCCCACCAGCTGTGGAGACACCTGGAGACACCCAGACCAGCTGTGGAGACACCCGGAGACACACAGACCAGCTATGGAGACACCTGGAGACACCCACACCAGCTGTGGAGACACCTGGAGACACCCAGACCAGCTGTGGAGACACCTGGAGACACCCCCACCAGCTGTGGAGACACCTGGAGCCACCACACCAGCTGTGGAGACACCTGGAGACACCCAGACCAGCTGTGGAGACACCTGGAGACACCCACACCAGCTGTGGAGACACCTGGAGACACCCAGACCAGCTGTGGAGACACCTGGAGACACCCACACCAGCTGTGGAGACACCTGGAGACACCCACACCAGCTGTGGAGACACCTGGAGACACCCACACCAGCTGTGGAGACACCTGGAGACACCCACACCAGCTGTGGAGACACCTGGAACCCCACACCAGCTGTGGAGACACCCGGAGCCCCACACCAGCTGTGGAGACACCTGGAGACTCCCACCCCAGCTGTGGAGACACCTGGAGCCCCCCCACCAGCTGTGGAGACACCTGGAACCCCACACCAGCTGTGGAGACACCCGGAGCCCCACACCAGCTGTGGAGACACCCGGAGACACCCACCAGCTGTGGAGACACCTGGAGCCCCCACACACCAGCTGTGGAGACACCTGGAGCCCCCACACCAGCTGTGGAGACAACTGGAACCCCACACAAGCTGTGGAGACACCTGGAGCCCCCACACCAGCTGTGGAGACACTTGGAACCCCACACAAGCTGTGGAGACACCTGGAGCCCCCCCACCAGCTGTGGAGACACCTGGAACCCCACACCAGCTGTGGAGACACCCGGAGCCCCACACCAGCTGTGGAGACACCCGGAGACACCCACCAGCTGTGGAGACACCTGGAGCCCCCACACACCAGCTGTGGAGACACCTGGAGCCCCCACACCAGCTGTGGAGACAACTGGAACCCCACACAAGCTGTGGAGACACCTGGAGCCCCCCCACCAGCTGTGGAGACACCTGGAACCCCACGCCAGCTGTGGAGACACCCGGAGCCCCACACCAGCTGTGGAGACACCTGGGGACACCCACACCAGATGTGGAAAGACCTGGAGCCCCCACACTAGCTGTGGAGACACCTGGAACCCCACACCAGCTGTGGAGACACCTGGAACGCCCCCACACCAGCTGTGGAGACACCCGGAGCCCCCGCACCAGCTGTGGAGACACCTGGAGATACCCACACCAGCTGTGGAGACACCTGGAGACACCCACACCAGCTGTGGAGACACCTGGAGCCCCCACACCAGCTGTGGAGACACCTGGAGCCCCCACACCAGCTGTGGAGACACCTGGAACCCCACACAAGCTGTGGAGACACCTGGAACGCCCCCACACCAGCTGTGGAGACACCTGGAACGCCCCCACACCAGCTGTGGAGACACCTGGGACGCCCCCACACCAGCTGTGGAGACACCCGGAGATACCCACACCAGCTGTGGAGACACCTGGAGACACCCACACCAGCTGTGGAGACACCTGGAGACACCCAGACCAGCTGTGGAGACACCTGGAGACACCCAGACCAGCTGTGGAGACACCTGGAGCCCCATACCAGCTGTGGAGACACCTGGAGACACCCACACCAGCTGTGGAGACACCTGGAGACACCCACACCAGCTGTGGAGACACCTGGAACCCCACACCAGCTGTGGAGACACCTGGAACCCCACACCAGCTGTGGAGACACCTGGAACCCCACACCAGCTGTGGAGACACCTGGAGCCCCCACACCAGCTGTGGAGACACCTGGAGATACCCAGACCAGCTGTGGAGACACCTGGAGCCCCCACACCAGCTGTGGAGACACCTGGAACCCCACACAAGCTGTGGAGACACCTGGAGCCCCCCCACCAGCTGTGGAGACACCTGGAACCCCACACCAGCTGTGGAGACACCTGGAACCCCACACCAGCTGTGGAGACACCCGGAGCCCCACACCAGCTGTGGAGACACCCGGAGACACCCACCAGCTGTGGAGACACCTGGAGCCCCCACACACCAGCTGTGGAGACACCTGGAGCCCCCACACCAGCTGTGGAGACACCTGGAACCCCACACAAGCTGTGGAGACACCTGGAGCCCCCCCACCAGCTGTGGAGACACCTGGAACCCCACGCCAGCTGTGGAGACACCCGGAGGCCCACACCAGCTGTGGAGACACCTGGGGACACCCACACCAGATGTGGAAAGACCTGGAGCCCCCACACCAGCTGTGGAGACACCTGGAACCCCACACCAGCTGTGGAGACACCTGGAACGCCCCCACACCAGCTGTGGAGACACCGGGAGCCCCCGCACCAGCTGTGGAGACACCTGGAGATACCCACACCAGCTGTGGAGACACCTGGAGACACCCACACCAGCTGTGGAGACACCTGGAGCCCCCACACCAGCTGTGGAGACACCTGGAGCCCCCACACCAGCTGTGGAGACACCTGGAACCCCACACAAGCTGTGGAGACACCTGGAGCCCCCCCACCAGCTGTGGAGACACCTGGAACCCCACGCCAGCTGTGGAGACACCCGGAGCCCCACACCAGCTGTGGAGACACCCGGATACACCCAGACCAGCTGTGGAGACACCTGGGGACACCCACACCAGATGTGGAAAGACCTGGAGCCCCCACACCAGCTGTGGAGACACCTGGAACCCCCGCACACCAGCTGTGGAGACACCTGGAACGCCCCCACACCAGCTGTGGAGACACCTGGAACGCCCCCACACCAGCTGTGGAGACACCCGGAGCCCCCGCACCAGCTGTGGAGACACCTGGAGATACCCACACCAGCTGTGGAGACACCCGGAGCCCCACACCAGCTGTGGAGACACCCGGAGACACCCACCAGCTGTGGAGACACCTGGAGCCCCCACACACCAGCTGTGGAGACACCTGGAGCCCCCACACCAGCTGTGGAGACACCTGGAACCCTACACAAGCTGTGGAGACACCTGGAGCCCCCCCACCAGCTGTGGAGACACCTGGAACCCCACGCCAGCTGTGGAGACACCCGGAGGCCCACACCAGCTGTGGAGACACCTGGGGACACCCACACCAGATGTGGAAAGACCTGGAGCCCCCACACCAGCTGTGGAGACACCTGGAACCCCACACCAGCTGTGGAGACACCTGGAACGCCCCCACACCAGCTGTGGAGACACCCGGAGCCCCCGCACCAGCTGTGGAGACACCTGGAGATACCCACACCAGCTGTGGAGACACCTGGAGACACCCACACCAGCTGTGGAGACACCTGGAGCCCCCACACCAGCTGTGGAGACACCTGGAACCCCACACAAGCTGTGGAGACACCTGGAGCCCCCCCACCAGCTGTGGAGACACCTGGAACCCCACGCCAGCTGTGGAGACACCCGGAGCCCCACACCAGCTGTGGAGACACCCGGAGACACCCAGACCAGCTGTGGAGACACCTGGGGACACCCACACCAGATGTGGAAAGACCTGGAGCCCCCACACCAGCTGTGGAGACACCTGGAACCCCCGCACACCAGCTGTGGAGACACCTGGAACGCCCCCACACCAGCTGTGGAGACACCTGGAACGCCCCCACACCAGCTGTGGAGACACCCGGAGCCCCCGCACCAGCTGTGGAGACACCTGGAGCCCCCACACCAGCTGTGGAGACACCTGGAGACACCCAGACCAGCTGTGGAGACACCTGGAGACACCCAGACCAGCTGTGGAGACACCTGGAGCCCCACACCAGCTGTGGAGACACCTGGAGACACCCACACCAGCTGTGGAGACACCTGGAACCCCACACCAGCTGTGGAGACACCTGGAACCCCACACCAGCTGTGGAGACACCTGGAACCCCACACCAGCTGTGGAGACACCCGGAGCCCCACACCAGCTGTGGAGACACCCGGAGCCCCACACCAGCTGTGGAGACACCCGGAGACACCCACCAGCTGTGGAGACACCTGGAGCCCCCACACACCAGCTGTGGAGACACCTGGAGCCCCCACACCAGCTGTGGAGACACCTGGAACCCCACACAAGCTGTGGAGACACCTGGGGACACCCACACCAGATGTGGAGACACCTGGAGCCCCCACACCAGCTGTGGAGACACCTGGAACGCCCCCACACCAGCTGTGGAGACACCTGGAACGCCCCCACACCAGCTGTGGAGACACCCGGAGCCCCCGCACCAGCTGTGGAGACACTCGGAGATACCCACACCAGCTGTGGAGACACCTGGAGACACCCACACCAGCTGTGGAGACACCTGGAGACACCCAGACCAGCTGTGGAGACACCTGGAGCCCCACACCAGCTGTGGAGACACCTGGAGACACCCACACCAGCTGTGGAGACACCTGGAGACACCCACACCAGCTGTGGAGACACCTGGAACCCCACACCAGCTGTGGAGACACCTGGAACCCCACACCAGCTGTGGAGACACCCGGAGCCCCACACCAGCTGTGGAGACACCTGGAGACACCCACACCAGCTGTGGAGACAACTGGAGACACCCACACCAGCTGTGGTGACACCTGGAGACACCCACACCAGCTGTGGAGACACCTGGAGCCCCCACACCAGCTGTGGAGACAGCTGGAGCCCCCACACCAGCTGTGGAGACACCTGGAGACACCCAGACCAGCTGTGGAGACACCTGGAGCCCCCACACCAGCTGTGGAGACACCTGGAACCCCACACAAGCTGTGGAGACACCTGGAGCCCCCCCACCAGCTGTGGAGACACCTGGAACCCCACACCAGCTGTGGAGACACCTGGAGCCCCCACACC